>NW_019957548.1:20171-77537 GCF_002910315.2 Salvelinus sp. IW2-2015
CCCCCCAAGCAGACACATCGATGGCCCTGAATGAACTTCATTGGACTCTATGTAAACTGGAAACCACATATCCTGAGGATGCATTTATTGTAGCTGGGGATTTTAACAAGGCTAACCTGAAAACAAGGCTCCATAAATTTTATCAGCATATCGAATGCGCGACCCAGGCTGTGAAAATTCTGGATCCTTGTTACTCTAAATTCCGCAACGCATACAAAGCTATCCCTCGCCCTCCTTTCGGAAAATCTGACAAAGACTCCATTTTGTTGCTCCCAGCCTATATACAGAAACTAAAACAGGAAATGCACGTGCTCAGGTCTGTTAAAAAATGGTCCGACCAATCTGATTCCACGCTTCAAGATTGCTTCCATCACGTGGACTGGGATATGTTCCGGATAGCGTCGAACAACAACACTGATGTATATGCTGATTCGGTGAGCGAGTTTATTAGTAAGTGCATCGGTGATGGTGTATCAACAGCAACTATTAAAACATTCCCCAACCAGAAACCGTGGATTGATGGCAGTATTTGCTCAAAACTGAAAGCGCGAACCACTGCTTTTAATCAGGCGAAGGCGATCGGAAACATGACCAAACAGTGTAGCTATTCTCTCCGCAAGGCAACCAAACAAGCTAAGCGTCAGTATAGAGACAAAGTAGAGTCGCACTTCAACGGCTCAGACACGAGAAGAATGTGGCAGGGTCTACAGTCCATCACGGACTACAAAAAGAAAACCAGCCCCGTCACTCCCAGACAAACTAAACAACTTCTTTGCTCGCTTTGAGGACAATACAGTGCCACCGACACGGCTCGCTACCAAAACCTGCGGGCTCTCCTTCACTGCAGCCAACGTGAGTAAAACATTTAAACGTGTTAACCCTCGCAAGGCTGCCGGCCCAGTCGGCATCCCTAGCCGCGTCCTCAGAGCATGCGCAGACCAGCTRGCTGGTGTGTTTACGGACATATTCAATCAATCCCTATCCCAGTCTGCTGTTCCCACATGCTTCAAGAAGGCCACCATTGTTCCTGTTCCCAAGAAAGCTAAGGTAACTGAGCTAAATGACTACCGCCCCGTAGCACGCACTCACTTCATCATGAAGTGCTTTGAGAGACAAGTCAAGGATCATATCACCTCCACCCTACCTGACACCCTAGACCCACTCCAATTTGCTTACCACCCCAATAGGTCCACAGACGACGCAATCGCAATCACACTGCCCTATCTGGACAATCACACTGCCCCATCTGGACAAGAGGAATACCTATGTAAGAATGCTGTTCATCGACTACAGCTCAGCATTCAACACCATAGTACCCTCCAAACTCGTCATTAAGCTCGAGACCCTGGGTCTCGACCCCGCCCTGTGCAACTGGGTCATGGAAACAACATCTCCACCCCGCTGACCCTCAACACAAGGGTGCGTTCCCAGCCCTCTCCTGTACTCCCTTTTCACCCATGACTGAGGGGCCATGCACGCCTCCAACTCAATTATCAAGTTTGCAGACGACACTACAGTGGTAGGCTTGATTACCAACAACGACGAGACGGCTTACAGGGAGGAGGTGAGGGCCCTCGGAGTGTGGTGTCAGGAAAACAACCTCACACTCAACGTCAACAAAACAAAACAAAGGAGATGATCGTGGACTTCAGGAAAATGCAGAGGGAGCACCCCCGTGTCCACATCGACGGGACAGTAGAGGAGAAGGTGGAAGTTTTAGGTTCCTCGGCGTACACATCACGGACAAACTGAAATGGTCCACCCACACAGACAGCGTGGTGAAGAAGGCGCAACAGCACCAAAAACATTCACAAACTTTTACAGATGCATAATCGAGAGCATCCTGTCGAGCTGTATCAGCCTGGTACGGCAACTGCTCCGCCCACAACCGCAAGGCTCTCCAGAGGGTAGTGAGGTCTGCACAACGCTGTCCACACCATCTATCTTTCTATCAAAGTTATACCACTGACTTCTCAGATCTTCATCATACTTTAGACCTACACTGAAGAAAAATATAAAGGCAAAATGTAAAGTGTTGGTCCCATGTTTCATGAACTGAAATAAAAGATCCCAGAAATCTTCCATACACACAAAAAGCTTATTTCTCTCAAATTTTGTGGACAAATTTGTTTACATCCCTGTTAGTGAGCATTTCTCCTTTGCCAAGATAATCCATCCACCTGACAGGTGTGGCATATCAAGAAGCTAATTAAACACCATGATCATTACACAGATGCACCTTGGGAAAATAAAAGGCCACTCTAAAGTGTGCAGTTTTGCCACACAACCAAATGTCACAGATGTCTCAAGTTTTGAGGGAGCATGCAGTTGGCATGCTGACTGCAGGAATGTCCCCCGGAGCTGTTGCCAGAGAATTTTATGTTAATTTCTCTACCGTAAGATGCCTCCAACGTCGTTTTAAAGAATTTGGCAGCACGTCCAACCGGCCTTACAACCGCAGACCACGTGTTACCACGTCAGCCCAGGACCAGTATCCTGGGCTGTATCACCGCCTGGTATGGCAACTGCTCCGCCCAAAACCATAAGGCTCTCCGGAGGGTAGTGCGGTCTGCACAATGTATCACCGGGGGAAAACTACCTGCCCTCCAGGACACCTACATCACCCGATGTCACAGGAAGGCCAAAAAGATCATCAAGGACAACAACCACCTGAGCCACTGCGTGCTCACCTAGCTATCATCCAGAAGGCGAGGTCAGTACAGGTGCATCAAAGCTGGGACCGAGAGACTGAAAAACAGCTTCTATCTCAAGGCCATCAGACTGTTAAACAGCCATCACTAACATTGAGTGGCTGCTGCCAACATACTGACTCAAATCTCCAGCCACTTTAATAATTACAAATTGGATGTAATAAATGTATCACTAGTCACTTTAAACAATGCCACTTTATATAATGTTCACATACCCTACATAACTCATCTCATATGTATATACTGTACGCTATACCATCGACTGTATCTTGCCTATGCCGTTCGGCCAACGCTCATCCATATATTTATATGTAAATATTCTTATTCATTCCTTTATACTCGTGTGTATAAGGTCGTTTTTTAGAAGTTGTTAGATTACTTGTTAGATATTACTGCACTGTCGGAACTAAAAGCACAAGCATTTCGCTACACTTGCATTAACATCTGCTACCCATGTGTATGTGACCAATACAATTTGATTTGATTTGATTTGGATGACACTCCCAGGAATGTCATACATGATGGGTCATTAGCTTCCCTACAGAAAATACACTAACCTTCACACATCTAGATGGCCGTGCGGGGTGGGTGTGGAGCCAGAGACCGCAGTGGGGTTACTGTAGAACCCATTTCCTACATCTGAATATAAAACTTGATTTTAACGAACAAAACTATACTACATTTTGTCTCCTGGACCCTCAGGATGACAAATCCGTGCATATTACTGAATGTAGTACATTATTTACCTTCAGAGGTGAATGTATCAAACCAGATAAATGTGTTTTGTGTTGTGCACTCTCCTCAAACAATAGCATGGTATTGTTTCACTGTAATAGCTACTGTAAATTGGACACTGCAGTTACATTACCAATAAATTAAGTTTTCTGCCCATAGAAAACATAACACAACTATGTCACCGTAAGTTGGCTGTAGTCTACAACGTCATTCTAGTCACATTATCGCACATTGAGCAATAACTGCACTGATTTAGGGACACCGATCCACTAGAGTTAAAATCTGCAGGTATAACGCTTTATAACTTGTTACAAGGATGTTTAACTGCATCGTAATGCATTTGCCCTGCAGGATTTAAAGGGATACTTCGGGATTTTGACAATGAGGCCCTTTATCTACTTCCCCAGAGTTAGATGAACGTGTGGATATCATTTTTCTGTCTTTGTGTCCAGTATGTCAGAAGTTAGAGATAGATTAACAGGCCAATGCCAACTAGCATTAGCACAATGACTGGAAGTCTATGGGTATCTGCTAACACGTTAGTAGATACTGCAGCACTTGGAGTATTTGTGAAATGATTCTTGCCAATTGTTGACAAACATGCACCTGTTAAGGAACTATATGTGAGAACTATTAGTGCCCCCTGGATCAATGACGCATTGAAAAATTGGTTCAAAGAAATGATGCAAGAAAGGAGGCAAACAAGTCAGGCTGCTCAGCTAATTGGCTGAAATACGGTCAAATTAGACATTTTGTGACTAAACTTAACAGAAACAACAACAAAAAAGATATATATATTATATAACCAAATCAAAATAAATGACATAAAAAAACGATGGAAAAAGACTTTAGAGCACCTTAAACGATATTATGAGCAGAAAACCAAGTTCATGGCCATCGTTCATTGAAGTTGATGGGTCATTTATAACAAAAGTTTGTGGTCATACGCACATCCTTAAAAGCATAGGTGCTGGGCTAATGAAGAATACGAGTAAAGAACAAGAAGGCCCACACACTGTTGAAGCTCCCAATTCACCGCTTTATGGACAACGTTTCGATCCGAAACGGATCTCTGTCAGGCCAAACAAACATCCCAAAATATACACATTTCACCTCACATGACCATTGACGCATTGTGGGTGCAAAAGCAATTTGTGTATCTCTAATCATTTAATAAAATTGAGATGGGTACATGTAGTAGTTCCAGAAAATAAGATATACAGTATTTATAAAATGACCAAGTAGGTGACCTGGAAGGCAAATCAAAGTGACAACTCTTGGTTCAGACCTCTAGGAGACATGGTACACAAATGGTGAATCCAATACAATTCTCTTCTCAATAATAGATTATAAGTATCTCACCCGTCCTTGGAGTCTTAACATGTTAATATGTTCAATGCTAATGTTTCTCAAAGAGCCAATGTTGTGATGAGCCTCCATGAAATGTGCAGCCACAGGGTTTCTCTGGTCAAGGGTCTAGCCAACCTTTTGATATAGCCAATCATTTCACTGACTATTTTACTCGTGAAGAGGACAAACTGAGAAGTGAAATGACAACGTTGAAAAGTGAGCCGCCATATTTGTGTGTTGAAGATCTAATAATGAAAGAGAAGGACTGCTGTTTTGAATTTGGTCAAGTTTGTGTGGAAGAGATGGAAAAATGATTGTTATCAATCAATAATGATAAGCCAGGTGAGTGTCATGAGGCACAGGTCAGAATGGGTAATTTACAATAAACTGGCCTTGTAAATATATCCCAAAGCATTGTATTTGGTTCAAAGCATTCTCTCAGACCTAAACCTCAACTGGAGTTGTACATAAAGGGTGTGACCATTGAACAAGTTGAAGAGGCTGATCTCATAGGCTTAACATTGGATGGTCAGTTATTATGGTCAATTCATATTGACAAAGTTGTTATGAAGATGGGGAGAGGTATGTCTATTATAAAAAGATGTTCTGAGTTTTTGAAACAAAAGATCAACTGTACTAGTTGGTCAGGCTCTGATCATGTCCCATCCATCTTGATTACTGTCTGATAATATGGTCAGGTGCATCAAGAAAGACCTAGCAAAGCTACAGCTGGCTCAAAACAAAGCAGCACGCCTTGCCCTTAACTGCACACACAGAACTAACATCAACAACATGCATGCTAGTCTTTCATGGTTCAGGGTTGAGTAGAAATTGACTCCTCTTCTAGTCTTTCTAAGAAACATGTGTGTGTTGAAAATGCCTAACCACTTGTATAATCTATTTGCATACTCTTCAAACAGACATGCATAACCCACCAGCCACTATGGGTTTCTTCACTGAACCCAAACACAAAACAGATGAAATGCATCGCTCAGTTATTATAGAGCAATGTCATCATGGAATGCTTTGCTACCAGAGGTTACTCTGGCAAAAAAACAAGTTTAGCTTTAAAAAAACAGATAGAAAAACATATTGTATCACAGCGCCTCTCCTATTTCTAAAGATATAATTAAACTTTACTGTACAGTGCCTTCAGAAAGTATTCACACCCCTTGACTTTTTCAACATTTTGTTGTGTTATAAAGTGGGATTAAATTGATTTAATTGTCAACGATCTACAGCAAAGTACTCTAATGTCAAAGTGAAAGAAAATTCTAAGATTTGTAAAAGAAAAACATGAATAAAACACAAATATATCTCGATAAGATAAGTATTCAACCCCCTGAGTCAATACATGTTAGAATCATCTTCGGCAGCGATTGCTGGGTAAGTCTAAGAGCTTTGTACACCTGGATTGCACAATATTTGCAAATTATCCTTTTTAAAATTATTCAAGCTCTGTCAAGTTGGTTGTTCATCATTTCTAGACAGCCATTTTCAAGTCTTGCCATAGATTTTCAAGCCGATTTAAGTCAAAAATGTAACTAGGCTACTCAGGAACATTCAATGCCGTCTTGGTAATCAACGGCAGCGTATATTTGGCCTTGTGTTTTAGGTTATTGTCCTGCTGATAGGTGAATGTCTCTCAGTGTGTTGGAAAGCAGACAGAACCAGGTTTTACTCTAGGATTTGCCTGTGCTTAGCTCTATTAGCTCTATTTTTATCATTAAAAAAACTCCCTAGCCCTTGCCGATGACAAGCATACCCATAAAATGATGCAACCACCACCACGCTTGAAAATATGAAGAAAGGTACTCAGTGATGTGTTGTATTGGATTTGCCCCAACCATAACATTTTGTATTCAGGACATTAAGTTAATTTCATTGACACATTTTTTGCAGATTTACTTTAGTGGCTTATTGCACACAGGATGCATGTTTTGGAATGCGTTTATTCTGAACAGACTTCCTTCTTTTCACTCTAACAATTAGGTTAGTATTGTGGAGTAACTACAATATTGTTGATCCATCCACAGTTTTCTCCTATTACAGCCTTTCAACTCTGTAACTGTTTTAAAGTCACCATTGGCCTCATGGTGAAATCCCTGAGCGGTTTCCTTAATCTCCGGCAACTGAGTTAGGAATGACACCTGTATCTTTGTAGTGACTGGATGTATTGATACGCCATCCAAAGTGTAATGAATAACTTCACCGTGCTCAAAGGGATATTCAATGTCTGCTTATCGGTACCCTTCTTTCCAAGGCATTAGAAAAACCTCCATGGTCTTTGTGGTTGAATCTGTGTTTGAAATTCACTGCTTGACTGAGGGACCTTACAGAAAATTGTATGAGTAGGGTACAGAGATGTGGTAGTCATAGTCATACAAAAATCATGTTAAACACCATTGCACACAGAGTGAGTCCCATGCAATTTATTATGTGACTTGTTAAGCACATTTTTAGTCCTGAACTTATTTAGTCTTGCCATAACAAAGGGGTTGAATACTTATTGACTCAAGACATTTCAGCTTTACATATTTTATTAATTTGAAAAACATAATTACACTTTGACATTATGGGGTATTGTGTGTAGGCCAGTAACAAATAAAATCTACATTTCATCCATTTTAAATTCCGACTAACACAACAAAATGTGAAAAAGTCTAGGGGTGTGTGAACTTTCTGAAGGCACTGTATATAAGAATATTAATCTATGAATAGCATGTACAGTAAATAGTTTTTTGTTTATTGATGTCTTTCTAATATACAGTATAACTCTTATTCAATTGTTTTATTTGTATTTAATGTAATATCTTATGTTGTTGTCTATAACGGTTCTGTACATTGTCATGCATTTGTATGTTTTATGTGGACCCAGGAACGGTGCAGTAGCTAATCAGGATGCTAATAACCTAAACTGTACTTAAAGCTGCACTTAGTGAGGACGTGCTTTGGTATTGTGATAAAAATGCACTCATTGACCTGTATATAGCATGTGTCCACTATTTGCCTTCTCTGTAGTCATCTGATGGTGCACAACATGCGATGATTCTTCAGAAGTGAGCAGACCAATATGATTGTAGCATCAGGGGGAGTTGCGGGGCAAAGAGCATCCCTCTGATAGTATTGTTGACTCGGGATTGTTGACTGACTTTGGTAGGAAACAGACACTCAGGGATTCTGGTTCAACCACAGTATCTGTTTCCCTGAGAGGGGCTACCTCCACCCCTCTTCTGGCAAAGTGAACGGCCAGACTGCACTCTGCGTCACCTATAACTTAGGACAGTTCCCCCAAAATAGGTGAGCAAACACAAGTCCCAAGGTCTTGGTACAAAAGGTACTCAGCATGCAACAGAAAGACATCTGCTATACTTGCACTCAAACTACCTGGCGAACCCTCCATTACCACCAGCATCTAATTTACATTTTACAAACGTTAAAGAGGCAAAACGGAATGTTTGCCTCTGAGTGTGTTCTTGAGCCAAAAGGGGTCCCCTAAAATCCTAAATGAACATATATATTGTCTGGAAATTACTTATTCGGACAGAAAGGGGCACACCTCCCCACGCCCATGTACAAAATAATATATTATTTGTCTCAAAGGATTTGTGAGTTTCGTGAGTTAAGAAATGAAATATATGCGCAGGGTCGGGGAGTAAGTGATTACATGTAATATGATCACCCCAAAAAAACTGTATTCAGTTACGTTACCAGAAAAAGTATTGTAATCAGATTACAGATAGTTTTGAAAAAGGACATGATTACTTCTTGGATTACTTTGAAATTCAGAAAGGATGTTTGCAATGTCCTTTTTCTGATAGAATAGGAAAAAAATAAGAATACTTCAAAAGGCACCGGATTGTAGGAATGACCCATGAATGGATTACATTTAGAAAGTTACCCAGCCAACCCTGTAATATGCGTGTTAACAATTAGCAACTAAACTCGTTACGGCCAGAAATGTCTGTGTTAGCACAGCTCTGTAAGGCTTCCAAATCTCCTATCAGCCAAAAGGGGAGAGATCACAGCGCTTTATCAATGGAAAGAGTGTTTGTTTTTCAAATTAGATTGTAAACTTGAGATTGTATGAGATTAATAACGATAACACATTTCCCTTTTTGTGAGACTGTAGACCTGTTTTGGGTTACGTGCAACTTACTTCTAAACTCAACACAAACATTATTCATTAATTTTGTCATTTTCTGTGCACATGCTGATCCTTACTGCATTTTCTTTCAGATCAATACAGCACAGAGCACTCAGCTAGGAGCGGCAGGGGTCTGCTGTGCTCCCATAACCCAGTCATCTACAAGGCATTCCACCAAGCTGTGGCCTGGCTGCTAGAGTGAGAGTAGTAAGATATCACTCACTCCAGGGTTGAGTTCAATAGGGCATGTAGCAGAAAACATTTTGCAAAGGAAAACTAAAATTAGTACTGGTAGTCCCTCCCTGTTTTGGGTCTGTTTTATTCCGTTTTGTGTCTTAATGAACGCAACACATTTTGTACATGCCCAGAGACAAAACACTTGAGATGTTTTGTTTTGGTGTGATGTTGAATTTCCTCGTCAAGTATATTACAAATAGGTAAAATGTGATCTCTGCTTGTGCCTCGCTTTTGGTTATTTTGGTGTTACAGAGTGAAAATAAATAGAGTCACTCTATATACAGTTGAAGTCGGAAGTTTACATACACTTAGGTTGGAGTCATTAAAACTCGTTTTTCAACAAATCCACAAATTTCTTGTTAACAAACTATAGTTTTGGCAAGTCGTTTAAGACACCTACTTGGTGCATAACACAAGTAATTTTTCCAACAATTGTTTACAGACAGATTATTTCATTTATAATTGACTGTATCACAATTCCAGTTGGTCAAAACTTTACATACACTAAGTTGACTGTGCCTTTAAACAGCTTGGAAAATTCCAGAAAATGACGTCATGGCTTTAGAAGCTTCTGATAGGCTAATTGACATAATTTGAGTAAATTGGAGGTGTACCTGTGGATGTATTTCAAGGCCTACCTTCAAACTCACTGCCTCTTTGCTTGACATCATGGGAAAATCAAAAGAAATCAGCCAAGTCCTCAGAAAAAGAATTGTAGACCTCCACAAGTCTGGTTCATCCTTGGGAGCAATTTCCAAACGCCTGAAGGTACCACGTTCATTTGTACAAACAATAGTACGCAAGTATAAACACCATAGGACCACGCAGCCATCATACCGCTCAGGAAGGAGACGCGTTCCTAGAGATTAACGTACTTTGGTGCGAAAAGTGCAATTCAATCCCAGAACAACAGCAAATTACCTTGTGAAGATGCTGGAGGAAACAGGTACAAAAGTATCTATATCCACAGCAAAACGAGTCCTATATCAACATAACCTGAAAGGCCATTCAGCAAGGAAGAAGCCACTGCTCCAAAACTGCCATAAAAAAGCCAGACTACGGTTTGCAACTGCAAACAAAGATCGTACTTTTTGGAGAAATGTCCTCTGTTCTGATGAAACAAACATAGAATCATACTGACCATCGTTATGTTTGAAGGAAAAAGGGGGAGGCTTGCAAGCCGAAGAACACCATTCCAACCGTGAAGCACAGGGGTGGCAGCATCATGTTGTAGGGGTGCTTTGCTGCAGGAGGGACTGGTGCACTTCACAAAATAGGTGGCATCATGAGGAGGTAAAATTATGTGGATATATTGAAGCAACATCTCAAGACATCAGTCAGGAAGTTAAAGCTTGGTCGCAAATGGGTCTTCCAAATGGACAGGGAGCCCAAGCATACTTCCAAAGTTGTGGCAAAATGGCTTAAGGACAACAAAGTCAAGGTATTGGAGTGGCCTTCACAAGGCCCTGACCTCAATCCCATAGGAAATTTGTGGGCAGAGCTGAAAAAGCATGTGCGAGCAAGGAGGCCTACAAACCTGACTCAGTTACACCAGCTCTGACAGGAGGAATGGGCCAAAATTCACCCAACTTATTGTGGGAAGCTTGTGGAAGGCTACCCAAAATGTTTGACCCAAGTTAAACAATTTAAAGGCAATGCTGCCAAATACTAATTGAGTGTATGTAAACTTCTGACCCACTGGGATTGTGATGAAAGAAACAAAAGCTGAAATAAATCATTCTCTCTACTAATATTCTGGCATTTCACATTCTTAAAATAAAGTGGTGATCCTAACTGACCTACAACCGGGAATTTGTACTAGGATTAAATGTCAGGAATTGTGAAAAACTGAGTTTAGATGTATTTGGCTAAGGTGTATGTAAACGTCCGACTTCAACTGTATGTAAATGTGATTTCCAATTTTTATTTAATAAATCTGTTTTTTCTTTGTCATTATGGGGTATTGTGTGTAGATTGATGGGGGGGGRGGGGGGAACTATTCAATCAATTTTAAAGAAGGCTGTAACATAATTTTTTTGGAAAAAGTCACGGGGTTTTAATACTTTCCGAAGGCACTGTATGTCTGCCCAACGTAGGCACGGTTTATACAAAGTTTAGACATTGTTTGCTCAATGGCAAGACATCTTGCAGATTTATTTAGAATGCCTACATTCTAAATTCTACAGTTACATTGTTTATATGTGTCACGTTCCTGACCTGTTTTCCTTTGTCTTGTATTTATTTTAGTTGGTCAGGGCGTGAGTTGGGTGGGTTTGTCTATGGTTGATTTTCTATGTTGGGATTTTTGTGTTCGGCCTGGTATGATTCTCAATCAGAGGCAGCTGTCAATCGTTGTACCTGATTGAGAATCATACTTAGGCAGACTGGGTTTCACGTGTGTTTTGTGGGTGTTTGTTTCCGTGTTTGTGTTTTTCACCACACGGTACTGTATAGGTTTCTGCACTTCGTTTATTTGTTTTGTAATTCCGTGTTCAGTTTTGTTATATTAAATCATTATGAACACTAACCACTCCGTGTATTGGTCCGATCCGTCTCGCCTCTCCTCGTCCGAGGAGGAATATGACGATAGCCGTTACAATATGTCGGCCAGACATCAACATTCTATTCTGTCTTGGCAATGTCTTCCCAATGAGCAAATGCTCTCTACAGTGCCTTAAAATATTCATACCCCTTGACATATTCTGTATTTTTGTTGTTAGAGCCTGAATTCCAAATGTATTAAATATATTTGTTTCTCACCCATTTACACACATTACCCCATAATGACAGTGAAAATATGTTTTTACATTTTTTGGGGCAAATGCATTGAAAATTAAATGCAGAAATATCGAATTTACATAAGGATTCACACCTCTGAGTCAATACATATTAGAATCACCTTTGGCAGTGATTACAGCTGTGTGTCTTTCAAGTCTCTTATGAGCTTTGTACACCTGTATTGTACAATATTTGCACATTTATTCTTTATAAAATTCTTCAAGTTGGTTGTTGTTCATTGCTTGACAGCCATTTTCAAGACTTGCCATAGATTTTCAAGCAGATTTAAGTCAAAACTGTCCCTAGGCCACCCAGGAACATTCAATTTCGTCTTGGTAAGCAACTCCTTGAATGTTTGGCCTTGTGTTTTCAGTTATTGTCCTGCGGAAAGGTGAATTTGTCTCCCAGTGTCTATTGGAAAGTCGACTGAACAGTTTTCCTCTCAGATTTTGTCAGTGCTTAGCTCTATTCCGTTTCTTTTTATTTAAAAAAAAACTCCCTTGCCCATGACAAGCATACCCATAACATGATGCAGCCACTTCCACTCTTGAAAATATTTAGTGGTACTCCATGAGGTTTTGATGGATTTGCCCCAAGCATAACACTTTGTATTAAGGAGATTAGGTTAATTTCTTTGTTCCATTTTTTGCCTTTTTACTTTAGTGTCTCATTGCAAAGAGGATGCATGTTTTGGAATATGTTATATTCTGTACAGGCTTCCTTTTCACTCTGTCATTTAGGTTAGTATTCTGGAGTAACTATACTGAACAAAAACATAACCGCAAGATGTAAAAGTTTGGTGCCATGATTCATGAGCTGAGAAAGATCCCATAAATGTTCTATACTCACAAAAAGCTTATTTCTCTACATCCCTGTTTCTCCTTTGCCAAGATAATCCATCCACCTGACAGGTGGGGCATATCAAAAGGCTGGTTAAACAGCATGATCATTACACAGGTGCACCTTGTGCTGGGGACAATAAAAGGTCACTCTAAAATGTGCAGTTTTGTCACACAGCACAATGCCACAGATGTCTCAAGATTTGAGAGAGCACGCAATTGGCATGCTGACTGCAGGAATGTCCAACAGAGCTGTTGCCAGAGAATGTAATGTTCATTTCTCTACCATAAGGGAATTTGACAGTATGTCCAACCGGCCTTAGAACTGCAGACCATGTGAACTACGCCTGCCCAGGACATTCACATTCGGCTTCTTCACCTGCAGGATTGTCTTGAGACCGGACAGCTGATGAAGCTGTGGGTTTGCACAACCAGAAATGTTTTGCTTAAACTGTCTCAGGGAAGTTCATCTGCATGCGCACCAGGGTCTTGGCCTGACTGCAGTTTGGCGTCTTAACTGACTTCAGTGGGCAAAAGCCTTTGATGGCCACAGGCACGTTGGAGAAGTGTGCACTTCATGGATGAATCCCGGTTTCAACTGTACCGGGCAGATGGCAGACGGCGTGTATGACGTCGTGTGGGCGAGCTGTTTGCTGATGTCAACGTTGTGAACGGAGTGCCACATGGTGACAGTGGGGTTATGGTATGGCCAGGCATAAGCTACGGACAATGAACACAATTGCCTTTTATCAATGGCAATTTGAATGCACAGCGATACCGTGACGAGATCCTGAGGCCCATTGTCGTGCCATTCATCCACCGCCATTACCTCATGTTTCAGCATGATAATGCAATGCCCCATGTCGCAAGGATCTGTACACAATTCTTAGAAGCTGAAAATGTCCCAGTTCTTCCAGGGTCTGCATACTCACCAGACATGTCACCCATTAAACATGTTTGGGATGCTCTGGATCGACGTGTACGACAGCCGCCAATATCCAGCTACTTCGCACAGCCATTGAAGAGGAGTGTGAGAACATTCCACAGGCTACAATCAACATCCTGATCAACTCTATGCAAAGGAGATGTCACGCTGCATGAGGATAAATACTGACTGGTTTTCTGATGTTTTTAAAGGTATCTGTGACCTACATATGCATATTTATATTACCAGTCATGTGAAATCCATAGATTAGGGCCTTATGAATTTATTTCAATTGACTGATTTCCTTATATGAACTGCAACTCAGTAAAATCTTTGAAATTGTTGCATGTTGCCTTTATATTTTGTTCAGTGAACAGTGTTTTCTCTTATCACAGCCATTAAATTCTAACCATTTTAAAGTCACCATTGGCCTCATGATCAAATCCCTGAGTGGTTTCCTTCCTCTCTAGCGATGGAGTTAGGAAGGACTCTTATATCGTTGTAGTGCCACCATCCAAAGTGTAAGTTCACCATTCTCAAAGGTATACTTAATGTCTGCTTTTTTTTTACCCATCTACCAATGCTTGTTGCCTTTGCGAGGCATTGGAAAACCTCCCTGGTCTTTGTGGTTCAATCTGTTTGAAACTCACTGCTCGACTTGCAGATAATTGTATGTGTGGGGTATAGAGAAGGTAGTCATAAACACTATTATTGAGTCCATGCAACTTGTGACTTGTCGAGCAAATGTTTACTCCTGAACTTATTTAGGCTTGCCATAAAAGGGGTTGAATACTTCATTACATCTTTTCATTTWAAAAAAAATGGTAAAACATTCTAAACATAATTCCACTTTGACATTATGGAGTATTGTGTGAAGGCCCGTGACACAATCTGGCTGTAACAAAAGAAAATGTGGAAAAAGTCAAGGTGTGAATACTTTCTGTGATGTGCTCTATCGTTTTTCAATCACTTGTTACGCTAGCTCATTAGTATAACATTCAAATTTAGTCAATTGTTGGCATGGTCTGTTTTAGGATTAAATGTTTTCTAGCCAACCCAATTTGTTTGAACGTCTCGGATGATAAGATCCACTTTTCAAAACAAGTAATTGGTTAGCTAATGGTCAACTGACAAGCAAACTAGCCATTTGGCATGCTAGCACACCCATAAATGTAACTAGCTCTGCTGTGCAGGGTTGATGCACAAGTTGTACATAATTTTTAAGCTAGGAATCTCCTCTATACTGTATATAGAACTCAAATTTATGTCACGGTCATTGTGACTGATAATGATGGAGCAAGTCATATTCCCTATGCAATTTGATACAGAAAAGCTACAACTCCATTCTGAAACCCATATACAAAGAGGTGAAAGAATTCTTCCAAAACCTGCTGGAGAGAGGCTGGATCAATGAATCCAGATCACCATACTCATCCCCGGTGGTCTGCATTTACTTCACCACCATGGCCTTTTTTTGCCTTTACCTCCCTTATCTCAGCTCATTTGCTCACATTGTATATAGACTTATTTTTCTACTGTATTATTGACTGTATGTTTGTTTTACTCCATGTATAACTCTGTGTTGCTGTATGTGTCGAACTGCTTTGCTTTATCTTGGCCAGGGCGCAGTTGTAAATGAGAACTTGTTCTCAACTTGCCTACCTGGTTAAATAAAGGTGAAATAAAAAATTAAATAAAAAAGGCTTTGTGGATGAAAGCTTAGGACATGCCACCGCGTTCAGCACCCCCTGGGGGTTGTATGAGTGGGTTCGCATCCCCTTTGGGCTGAACAACACCCCAGGCCCCAGAGGAGTTTTAGAGGGCATGAGAGACGACTGCTGTTCACCATATCTGGACGACTTTCTCTACTGTTCTAAGACATCCAGTGAACATGTGGAAGACCTGAGACGAATGCTGTGTCAAATAAGGGGGCAAGGTATCAAACTGCGGATGAAAAAGTGTGAAGTCTTCCGGCGGCAAGTGCGGTACATAGGTTGGATGGTATCCTGCAAGGGAGTCCAAATTGACCCCAAAGACTTGGAGGCAGTGTTGCTGCTAAAGGGGAAGGAGCCACTGACAATTGGAGAGGTCTGAACAATGCTGGGCTTCCTTGGGTACTACAGGTCATTCATCCAAGATTTCTCCCAGCTGGCCAAACCCCTGTTTGAGCTGCTACAAAGATCACAAAAAAGCAAGGGGTAAAAATGCCAAGCCCAAACCAACCAGAGGCAAAACCAAAGAAAGAAAAAAACAAGACCTCAGTCCAGTGGACGTTTGTACACAGAGCCATCGTTGCCAAGTTTGTAGAAATGCTAATTCATCCACCCATACTCGCATACTCAGACTGTGACTTAACGCTTGTTACACACTGACGCATCCAACAAGGGTCTAGGTGCTGTGCTTTACCAACATCAAAACGGGAAACTATGTGGAATAGAGTACGGGTCCAGAACGCTAACTCCACCAAAGAAAAAGTGGGCAATCTGTGACAAATTTAGAGACCATGTATACTATGCACCAACCTTTAACATGTGCACAGACAACAACCCGTTGACTCAACGCAGTGGGTCACAGCTGGGTCAGGGAGTTGGCTGACTTCCACCTCAACCTGAAGTACAGACCTGGTAAGATGGATGCTGACAATGCTGAAAATATGCCACCAGAAGTCGTCTAAGCTGTATGGCAAGGAAGCAATGCAGCAAACAATGAAGATGTTCCATGGGTGGCTGCACTGCAACTCAACTCTACAGACAGTGGTGTGTCACCTGGAGGTGTGCCTGCCATTACACCGGAGAACATCAATGCGGCACAGTACAAGGACACTACAATCAGAGAAGTTATCTCGCGGGAAAAACAAAGGATGGAATTCAAGTGAGAAAGAGAAAAAGCTCATGGGACCAGAAACAATGAGACTTGTGCATGAGTGTTGGTAATGGACAAAGGAATCCTGTACAGACAGGCTAGACAATGAAAGCAAATGGTGCTACCCAGTAAGCTGAAACCAGTGGTGCTGAAGAACTTACATGACGACATGGGTCACGTTGGAGCAGACAAAGTGATCCATCTAGTCAGGGAAATTCTACTGGCCATTCATGCAGCTGGCCATTCATGCAGCATCAAGTAGATGACTATGTCTTCAGACAGTGTGCATGTATCAAGCAGAAACATCCCTGGGTTCTGTCACCACCAGTGCATCCTTTGAGCTGCTCTCTGTTGATTTACACGCACCTTGAGCCAAGCAAAGGAGGCTACGAATACATCCTTGTACTAGTCAATCACTTCACATACTTTTCACAGGTCCTACCCAACGAAGAATAAGTCAGGAAAAACTACAACCGAGAAGAAATTCCAAGACTTCATTCTCGTGTCGGCTATCCTACTAAGCTTCACCACGACCAAGGGCGAGAATTCGAGAACAACCTGTTCCAGAGACTCCAACAGCTTGCAGGGATCTTCCACTCCCGAACAACCCCATACCATCTGCAAGGAAACCTTGTGGAAAGGATAAACCGAACACTCCTGCAGATGCTCCATACTCTGCAATAAGAGAAGGCGGTGGAGTGGAAAGACCATCTACCAAACATTGTCCATGCCTACAACTGTACAAGGCACTAAGCAACGGGGTAATCCCCATTTTTTCTCCTGTATGGCAGAGCCCTGCGCCTTCCCATCGACCTACTGTTCAACCTCAAACCAGAAGTTGAGACCAGTTCCCAAAAGACATTTGCAGAGAAGTGGGCAACAAAGATACAAGACGCATACAAAATTGCTTCTGAGAACAGTCAAAAGTCCTCAGTGAAAAGGAAAGAAATACTATGACAAGGGTGTCAAAGGTGCAACACTCCAACCAGGGGACAGAGTCCTTATAAGGAACCTTTTGGAGCGAGGTGGCCCCGGGAAACTCTGTGCCTACTGGGAGAAGACGGGCCACAGAGTTGTAGAGAGGATCAGTCGGAGTCTGGATACAAATCCCTTTGTGTGCTGCACCGGAACCTCCTGCTCCCTGTAAATGACTTACCTATGGAACACGACACTCCCAACACTCCAACCAAAAGAAAAACACAAAGACAGAAACAGACAAGATACGGTGATACAGTTGACCAATAATCTGACAGTTCAGATGAAGAGGAAATATACTACTATGACTGGTCCTCGGCTTCACCAGAGCGATGTTAGGCCACAACCAAGTCAACCAGAGCGGTGTACCAGACTGCAAGCAACTGTGTAGGAGTTCTGACCTACAGTGACAGAAGGACCAGGACAGAACCAGGAACAGACTAAAGAGCCTGAAGTAGATGACAAAGTGCAGGAGGAATTCCAAGACATCGTACCGGTGTAGCAGCAAGAGGTCATTAAAGAAAGACTTACCTTTGAGAAGGTCCACGCGCACTGGGAGACCTCAATGTGCACCTAGATTAATCTCCCAGTAGATTAACTTCTCTAGGGTAGGGGGCAGCATTTTCACGTTTGGATGAAAAGCATACCCAAATTCAACTGCCAGCTACTCATCCCCAGGAGATAAGATATGCATATTATTAGTAGATTTGGAAAACACTCTGAAGTTTCTAAAACTGTTTGAATCATGTCTGTGAGTATAACAGAACTTATTTAGCAGGCGAAAACCCGAGGACAAACCATTCAGATATTTGTTTTTGAGGTCACTGTCTTTTTAATGAGGTTTCATTGGGAAACCAGATTTCTAAGCGAATTGCTTGCAGTTCCTACGGCTTCCACTGGATGTCAACAGTCCTGAGAAATAGGTTGAGGTTATTCCTTTGTGTAATGAAGAAATACGTCCATCTTGAAGTTGAGTCACTCCAGGTGTCCTGGACATGCGCGTCAATCAAACAGAAGGCATTCTACATTTCGTTTTAATCCTGTATTGAGCACAGATCATTCCGTCTTCAATTTTATCGATTATTAACATTATAAAATACCTAAAGTTGTATTACAAAAGTAGTTTGACATTTTTTGGCAAAGTTTACAGGTAACCTTTGAGATATTTTGTCGTCACGTTTGAGCAAGTTGGAACCTGTGTTTTTCTGGATCAAACGCGCCAAATAAATGGACATTTTGGATATATATCGACGGAATTAATCGAACAAAAGGACCATTTGTGATGTTTATGGGACATATTAGAGTGCCAACAACAGAAGCTCGTCAAAGGTAAGGCATGAATTATATTTTTATTTCTGCGTTTTGTGTCGCGCCTGCAGGGTTGAAATGTTTTCTCTCTTTTGTTTACTATGGTGCTATGCTCAGATAATAGCATCGTATGCTTTCGCTGAAAAGCCTATTTGAATTCTGACATGTTGGCAGGATTCACAACCAGTGTAGCTTTAATTTGATATCTTTCAGTTGTGATTTAATGAAAGTTTGATTTTATATTATTTTCATAGTAATTAATTTTAATTTTGGCGCTCTGCATTTTCTCAGGCTTTTTGCCAAGGGATACAGTAGCGTCTTGCCTAAACTCAGATTTTTGGATATAAATATGAACTTTACCGAACAAAAAATACATGTATTGTGTAACATGAAGTACTATGAGTGTCATCTGATGAAGATTATCAAAGGTTAGTGATAAATTTTATCTCTATTTCTGCTTTTTGTTACTGCTCTCTTTAGCTGGAAAAATGGCTGTCTTTTTCTGTGACTTGGCTCATACCTAACATAATCATTTGGTGTGCTTTCGTCGTAAAACCTTTTTGAAATGGGACACTGGCTGGATTTGCAACAAGTGTAGCTTTAAAATGGTGTAAAATACTTGTATGTTTGAGGAATTTAAATTATGGGATTTCTGTTGTTTTGAATTTGGCGCCCTGCAGCTTCACTGGCTGTTGACGAGGTGGGACGCTACCGTCCCACATACCCTAGAGAAGTTAATCTCCCAGTGTCTGATGGAAAGCAGACTAAACCAGGTTTTCCTCTACAATTTTGCATGTGCTTAGCTCCATTCGGTTTCTTTTTTATCGTGAAAAATACCCCAGTCCTTAACGATTACAAGCATACCCAAAACATGATGCAGCCACCACTATGCCTGAAAATAATGGTGCTACTCCGTATTGGAGTAGTAATGTAACACTTTGTATTCAGGACAAAAAGTTAGTCGCTTTGCCACATTTTTTAAAGTATTACTTTAGTGACTTGTTGCAAACAGGATGCTTGTTTTGGAATGTTTTTATTCTGTTCAGGCTTCCTTCTTTCCACTCTGTCAATTAGGTTAGTATTGTGGAGTAACTACAATGTTGTTGATCCATCCTCAGTTTTCTCCTATCACAGCCATTAAACTCGATAACTGTTTGTCACCATTGGCCTCATGGTGAAATCCCTAAGCGGTTTCCTTCCTCTCCGGCAACTGAGTTAGTAAGGACGCCTGTAAATTGATGCACCATCCAAAGTGTAATTAATAACTTCACCATGCTCAGTCAATGTTAGTTTTTTGTGTGTTTTTTTACCCATCTACCAATAGGTGCCATTCTTTGCGAGGCATTGGAAAACCTCCTTGGTCGTTGTGGTTGAATCTGTGTTTTACAATTCACTGCTCGACTCAGGGACCTTACAGATAATTGTATGAGATGAGGTAGTCATTCAAATATAATGATCCTATTACAATCATGCTAAACACTATTATTGCACACAGAGTGAGTCCATGCAACTTATGTTACTTGTTATTAAGCAAATTCCTACTCCGGAACTTATTTAGGCTTGCCATAACAAAGGGGTTGAATACGTATTGACTCAAGACATTTAATCTTTTCATTTTCAATTAATTTATAAACATTTAAAAAAACATGGCATATTATATGTAGGTGAGTGACAAATAATGTATATATAATCCTTTTTAAATCCAGGTTGTAACACAACATTTTGAAAAAGTCATGGGGTGTGAATGCTTTATGAAAGCATTGTAGTGTTTTAGAATGAAACTCTTAAAAGATGTACCCAAATACGCTTCATTATTATTATTTTTCTCCAAAATGCTATTCTCAAATGCCACCGCTATTCAACAATGACCCTATTACAATCTCCACCTTATAGCGGGTAATGTTTTAATGTTTATTTGGGTGTCTTGCAGCGGAGCAACAACCGTTTCTGCCATCCATAAAGATATTGCTTCGATTGGCTCTGTTTGATTTAACAAGAGATTGTTACTTAGCAGTCCACTCCTCCACTCCGCCCCCTGGACAAGCAAAGCACAACACATTCACAAGCTTTTATGAGAAGAAACCAGCCTGTATCCTACTTCTTATCCTGTGAAAATAACAGCATTTATCATGGAAAAACTTGATGCCTTCGTCAAACAGATTACTTCTTAGAATAGGTGAGGCTTGTTGAAAATGGAGTACTCATGCAAGTCTATTAGATATCCCGAAGAGAGACGACAAACAAGTAGAAAGGTATGTAGGCTATACATTGCACCATTATGTCGTGAATTTAAAAAAAACATTTTATGTACTCAGGACAGAAGATTATCACCATCTGTCTACCGCAAGAATCTTTATATCCTCTTTCTTGGTGAACTTTGCTTTTTGGAAAACCAATGCCTGTTAGGGCAAAGTGTAAGAAGCTCCAATACGTATTAATTTCGATTGCTTTCTTATTAGTTTGTTGAGCTCCATGTGCTGTTTGTACCAAATGAACAGTGGAACTTAAAACTGAATAGAGTGCCGGTTGAAGCCATAGAGAGCTTCATATCTACTGGATTCATCAGGTGAGATATTTATGACATGTTTTCTATTCAGAAGTGGCATATGGTTACTGCAAATAATGAGAACAGTATAGCCTACAATTTGTAGGAATATTCATAGAAAATATGTACAGAAGAGGTAAAGAAAACTGCAGATTAAACAGTCAACAAGATACTTTGATGGTTGTCGTCTTCACCCATATTTCTTTGATGTGAAAATGGTTTTGAACATAGTGCCTCTTCACTGTACATTGTTGTTTTCATTCCAGGGTGTATCCTGATACATCTCTCAGAACTCTCAGGAGTGAGCTTGGCATTCTCCTCGGAGCTGAGAGAGATATTGACAAGTTTTCATTTTTAAAATGTGTGGGCCGAAGCTTGGCATTGGTGAGTACAGCGAGCCTGGTTCAGGGACACAATTGCTTATCACTTGTGTTTTATTTGGAAAACTGGCATGAGGTGATTCATTGTCCCATTGCATGTGTATTTCTTTTTTTTAAATAGGTCAAAGCCAAACAAGAAAGGGATCTGAAAGTGAAGTATTTTGCCCCTCCATATGTATGCACATTCCGCTTAAATGTTAAAATATATTTTATTTATATATTTAAATATATATATTTTTTATATATTGTATATATACTGTAGATAGTATAATATTTGTTTAAGTGAAAGAAAGAAATCTATTTATAATACGCTTGCTGCATGCCTTGTCCTTATGTCATGATCTTCTCCTACTCTCCAGGCCCCTCAGCCAGAGCTGTATCTGTTGCCCAGGGTGGAGATCGACAACAGTGTCTGTTCACAGTCCCTCACCCCCAACACCCACTCCACAGACCCCCAGATTTACTACACTGCCAGAGTGCAAGGAATGCCAACAGGGACAAAAGAGCCTTTTAAATTCCCTCAGATCCCCCAGGGTCTCCAGCCACAGCCCACTCCCTCCCCCAGCCCCGATGAGGAGGCGGCGGAAGAGGAGAGCTATAGCTCCACAGAGGAGAACGAGGAGGACCTTCTCTCCTCTCAGAAGCCTGGGTGCGCTGAGGATGACCACCTCCTGTGGAAGGCCCAAGCCCAGGGGCCACCCCAGTGTGTCATAGAGGCTAAAGGTGAGAGTTAAAGCGATAGCTCACTACAAAATCCGTTTATTTTTTTTGGAGGGGGGAGTTCGTACCTGAAAAGTGCTCTGAGTCTGGTATGAAATTGTCTGAAAAACTTAGATTTTGGAGTGTACTATCCCTTTAAACTGACGTCTCTGAAAAGCAAGTCAACCTTGTACTTGTTGTAACAGACAGAGATGTTGTTACAACCATTTACTTTCAATCCATTTTGACAGAATCAGTTGTGGGGAAGGTGGCACCGGCTAAGAAGAAACAGCGTTTCAAGAGAAACCGAGCCAGCGACTCGGGGGTTCCAGAGTCACTGGAAGATAAGGATTCTGTGTTTTCTCCCACCCCACACAGGTAACACACAAAGGAACACTTTTGCCATAACAGAGAGGAAGAGCTCTAACACCGTCAGAGCAATTTAAACCCTGGTTACAGGCACCGAATTTCTAGATGAGTCATTTAAAATAAATAAGGCCAACATTTTTTTTCTTGCTTTGGAGGTTTAGTAAATCTATAGATGCACAGACACTGAAGTATACCAGGAATAAACAAAAAAATGAGGTAAGAGATGCTTGCGTGCTGCTTACATACTTACTGAAATGACATTATGCCAAAATCAGTTACAATTACCATGTTTTTCTGTCATAGCCAGACTATTGAACATCTGCAAGCCCATTCAATCGTTTTTTTTTAAAGGTGTAGTTCCATCAAGTACTGCACACCAAGAGAGGTTGTTGAGACAACTCAAGAGTAGTTTTATTGGAAATTACCAGCGCCTTGTAAAATACTGTGTGGCTTTGTTACTGCTTCAAAACTCCACAGCCAGCAAGTGGGTTTGAATTAGAAAGGGGGTCTAAGTCAGGGAAATAGGTCTAGAGGAGAAGCAGCGAGGAGTACTTCAACTATTTTCTTGGCATGCACACCGAAATCAATTTGCTTCAACAAAAAAATGAAATTGTTTTAACAATAATTTATTTTCATGTAGGTCCCTGAACACCCAGTAACTATGCCTACACAGTACACCTCTCCACCCCCCGCCCCAACCCTGGGCACTCGTAAAACGGCTGCCTCGGTCTTCCTATCAAGTAGTAAGCAGGCATTTCTGTTATGTCTCAGTCATCCATATTGTTGTTGCTGAAATGTAAGGCGCAAATGACATGGTATGTTTCTTCCCTCCCTCAGGAGATGAACTGATAGAGGAAATTAAGATGGCAAAAGAGGAGAGAAAGCAACTAGAACAGACAAGACAAGAGTTGCTGAGAAAAGGAAAAGACTTGCTGGCACAGAACAGACACCGTCGAAATCAAGGTGGTGTATGTCTGGACTAGTTCTTTTGCACCCTCGTTTCAGGATATGACAAAAGCACGTATGACCCCCTTCTAATATTAGCATCTCATTATGATCCAGATTAAATACCAACTAGTTTGTTTAACTATAAAATAATCTGTGCGACAGGGCACAGCAAAATAAGTTACTGACCTGCCCTACAACTTAGACATTACTATTGTGATGCATACTTGCCATGGTCATAATAATAATAACTAGATTGTAACTTTACATATAAAGTTGTGAGGCTTGCTAAAGCTCTTTGAAAGTATTGTTGTGGTAGTGAAAGTTTAAAAAGTTGTACTTTGATTATATTATTTGAAAAGTGAAATCATTTTAAATTCCCACAGATAGTCACTACTGGTCAGTAGATTTGGTCAGTAGTAGTGGTCAGTAGTTGTGTGGTTGTGGTAAGCAGTTGTGTGGTTGTGGTCAGTTGTTGTGGTCAGTAGTTGTGTGGACAGAAGTTGCGTGGTCGTGGTCAGAAGTTGCATGGTCGTGGTCAGAAGTTGCATGGCCGTGGTCACTAGATGTGGTAAGCAGTTGTGTGGTTGTGGTCAGCAGTTGTGTGGTTGTGGTCAGCGGTTGTGTGGTTGTGGTCAGCGGTTGTCTGGTTGTGGTCAGCGGTTGTGTGGTTGTGGTCAGCAGTTGTGTGGTCAGCAGTCAACATTTGTGGTCAGCAGTTGTGGTCAGTGGTTGTGGTCAGCAGTTGTGTGGTTGTGGTCACCTGATGTGGTCAGAAGTTGTGTGGTTGTAATCATAAGTTGTTTGGTTGTGGTCAGTTGTGCTCAGTAGATGAATGGTCAGTGGTTGTGTAGTCATTCGTTGTGTGGTTGTGGTCAGCAGTTGAGTGATCAGCAGTTGTGTGGTTGTGGTCAGAAGATGTGGTCAGTAGTTGTGTGGTTGTAGTCAGAAGTTGTGTGGTTGTGGTCAGAAGTTGTGTGGTTCTGGTCACTAGAGGTGTTCAGCAATTATGGGGTTGAGGTCAGCAGTTGTGTGGTTGTGGTCAGTAGTTGTGTGGTTGTGTTCACTATAGGTGTTCAGCAGCGGGGTGGTTGTGGTCAGCAGCTGTGTGGTTGTGGTCAGCAGTAGTGTGGTTGTGATCAGCAGTAGTGTGGTTGTGATCAGCAGTAGTGTGGTTGTGGTCAGCAGTAGCGTGGTTGTGGTCAGCAGTAGCGCGGTTGTGGTCAGCAGTAGCGTGGTTGTGGTCAGCAGTAGTGTGGGTGTGGTCAGCAGTAGCGTGGTTGCGGTCGGTAGTTGTGCGACTGTGGTCAGTAGTAGTGTGGTTGTGGTCAGTAGTTGTGTGGTTGTGGTCAGTAGTTGTGTGGTTGTGGTTACTAGAGGTGTTCAGTAGTTGTGTTTGAGGTCAGTAGTTGTGTGGTTGAGGTCACTAGAGGTGTTCAGCAATTGTGGTCGAAGTCAGTAGTTGTGTGGTTGTGGTCAGTAGTTGTGTGGTTGTGGTCAGTAGTTGTGTGGTTGTGTTCATTATAGGGTTCAGCAGCCTGTTTTTGGGGGTGTTTTGGGGGGGTTTTTTTTTTTTTTGGGGGTCCCCCCAAAGCAGCGGTGTGTGGTTGTGGTCAGCAGTAGTGTGGTTGTGATCAGCAGCTGTGTGGTTGTGGTCAGCGTAGCGTGGTTGTGGTCAGCAGTAGCGGGGTTGTGGTCAGCAGTAGCGTGGTTGTGGTCAGCAGTAGCGTGGTTGTGGTCAGCAGTAGCGTGGTTGTGGTCAGCAGTAGCGTGGTTGTGGTCAGGTAGTAGTGGCGGTTGTGGTCAGTAGTTGTGTGGTTGTGGTCAGTAGTTGTGTGGTTGTGGTCACTAGAGGTGTTCAGTAGTTGTGTTTGAGGTCAGTAGTTGTGTGGTTGAGGTCACTAGAGGGTGTTTAGCAATTGTGGTCGAGGTCAGTAGTTATGTGGTTTGTGGTCAGTAGTTGTGTGGTTGTGGTCAGTAGTTGTGTGGTTGGGTCAGTAGTAGTGTGGTTGTGGCCAGAAGTTTATGGTTGTAGTCAGTAGTTTGTGGTAGTTGTGGTCAGAAGGTGTGTGGTTGAGGTCAGTAGTTGTGTGGTTGTGGTCAGAAGTTGTGTGGTTGTGTTCAATAGATGTGTCAGTCATTGGTAATGGTTGTGGTCAGAAGGTCGTTGTGGTTTGTGGTCAGTAGTGGTGTGGTTTGTGTTCACTAGATGTGTCAGTAGTTGTGTGGTTGTGTTCACTAGATGTGTCAGTAGTGGTGTGGTTGTGTTCACTAGATGTGTCAGTAGTTGTGGTGGTTGTGTCCACTAGTGTTGTCAGTAGTGTGTGGTTGTGTTCACGTAGTCAGTAGTGGTGTGGTTGTGTTCACTAGATGTGTCAGTAGTTGTGTGGTTGTGTTCACTAGATGTGTCAGTAGTGGTGTGGTTGTGTTCACTAGATGTGTCAGTAGTTGTGTGGTTGTGGGCAGAAGGTGTGTGGTTGTGTTCAATAGATGTGTCAGTAGTTGTGTGGTTGTGGGCAGAAGGTGTGTGGTTGGGTTCACTAAATGTGTCAGTAGTTGTGTGGTTGTGGTTATAAGTTGTGAGGATATGGTCAGTAGTTAGATGTTTGGTCAGAAGTTGTGTGGTTGTGGTCAGTTGTGGTCCTTAGATATGGTCAGAAGTTGTGCGGCTGTGCGCAATAGTTGTGTGGTTGTAGTCAAAAGTTGTGTGGTTGGGGTCACTAGATGTGGTAAGCAGTTGTGTGGTTGTGGTCAAAAGTTATGTGGTTGTGGTCACTAGAGGTGGTAAGCAGTTGTGTGGTTGAGGTCATTAGTTTTGCTGTTTAGGTCAGGAGTTGTGTGGTTGTGGTCACTAGATGTGGTCAGAAGTAGTGCGGTTGAGGTCAGAATTTGGGGTCAGTAGTTATGTGGTTCAGTAGTTGTGGTAGTGAAAGAAGTACAAAAATGTGTACTTTGATTATATTATTCAAATTGTGAAATTAGATTTAATTCCCATTGTTAGTCAGTAGATTTGGTCAGACTTTGTGGTCAGTAGTTATGTGGTTCAATAGTTGTGGTCGGTAGTTGTGTGGTTATGTTCTGAAGTTTGGTTGTAGTCAAAAGTTGTGTGGTTGTGGTCAAAAGTTGTGTGGTTGTTTTCACTAGATGTGATAAGCAGTTGTGTGGTTGTGGTCAGTAGTTGTGTGGTTGCAGTCAGAAGTTATGTGGTAAGCAGTTGTGTGGTTATGGTCATAAGTTGTGGATATGGTCATAAGTTGTGTGGTTGTGGTATGTAATTTTGTGGTTGTGGTGACTAGATGTGGTCAAAAGTTGGGGTCAGTAGTTATGTGGTTCAGAAGTTGTGTGGTTATGGTCAATAGTTGTGGTTGTGGTCACTAGGTGTGGTAAGCAGTTGTTTGGTTGTGGTCAGAAGTTGTGTGTTTATGTTCACTAGGTGTGGTAAGCAGTTGTGTGGTTGAGGTCAGTAGTTGTGTGGTTGTGGTCAAAAGTTGTGTGGATATGGTCAGTAGTTAAATGTGTGATCAGAAGTTGTGTGGGCGCGGTATGTAATTGTGTGGTTGTGGTTAATAGATGTGGTGAGAAGTTGTGCGGTTGAGGTCAGAAGTTTGGGTCAGTAGTTGTGTGGTTACTAGATGTGGTAAGCAGTAGTGTGGTTGTGTTCTAAAGTTCTGTGGTTGTGGTCACTAGATGTGTTCAGAAGTTGTGTGGTTGTGGTAAGCAGTTGTGTGGTTGTGGTTACTAGATATGGTCTGAAGTTGTGTGGTTGTGGTCACTAGATGTGGTAAGCAGTTATGTGGTTGCAGTCAAAAGTTATGTCGTTGAGGTCAGGGGCTGTGTGGTTGTGTTCACTAGATGTCAGAAGTTGTGTGGTTGTGGTCAGTAGTTGTGTGGTTAGAAGTTGTGTGGTTGTGGTCACTAGATATGGTAAGCAGTTGTGTTTTTGCGGTACGTTGTTGTGTGGTTGTGGTCACTTGTTTTGGTCAGTAGTTGAGTTCAGTAGTTGTGTGGTTGTATTCTGTAGTTGTGTGGTTCAATTGTTATATGGTCAATAATTGTGGTCACTTCTCTAATTTTGGTCCTCTGTGTCTGAGTATCCTAGCAACAGTTCTGTTTTGGAATCGCAAAGATGACAGAGCTGTGGCTAGAAGATAGCGGGCGATGGGTTACTAAAACGGCTCTACCTAGAGATTGGTACATACGATTTCTAACACGCTTTCGGGTTTGACAAGCAGAGAAGTAGGGGAAGATTTCATACCTCTGAAAATTTTTCTCTAACTTGTTGCGTTAGTGGTCAAAATGGCAGTTTGGGAAAAGTTGGAAGAACACCTGGTAAAATGGAGTTACTAAAATGGCAAAGTGGAATAATTAGCTGAGTTCTGTCAAAAGTTGCATGATTTCATTTACAGAGAATGAATGGCACAATGGGGAGCAGTAGAATCTTGAGAAATCACATGATTTCATGATCATGATCACATTGTTTTGGTCAATATGTGGTCAATATTTGTGCGGTTGTGGTCAGTAATTATGGTCACACTTCACTCTCCTCATAATTTTTGCCCTCTCTGTGTCTGAGTATCCTAGCAAAAGCTTAGTTTTGGAATCTCAATAACACAGAGAGCTGTGGCTAGAAAGAGACAGGCGATGGGATTTGACAAGCAGAGAAATAGAGGAAGATATAATACCTTTGAATATTTTTTTAAGTTACTTAACCTGCTGTAACTTTCTCAAAATAGTATTTTTTGTCCTAATGCCATATTTGAGCAGCAGAGAACTAGATGAAGTCGGGAACACTTTAACTTTGTCTAAGTTGTTGCAAAGTGGAATAATTAGCTGATTTGAGTCAAAAGCTGCATGATTTCACTTCGAGAATGGCCGTTGGAAGTGATTATGTCACAATGGGGAGCTTTAGAATCTTGAGGAAATGCCACGAAAGCGGATGGGGGGACAAAAAAGTTAGACCGTTACTCACGTTTTGAACTTGGAATGGCGTTTCTATCTTAAACAGTGTAAAAGGCGTAGCGTGAATAAGAAGTAGTATGCTGCGCAAGCCCCACAATAAGAAGCATGTCGAATATCTAAGGTTGGGCTTTCACTGCGCAAGGCCAAAAATAATTATAGTTTCTAAATTGACCTACAAATGCATACACCATATGCATTGTGACAGCATGGTATACCAGGGATACCGGACACCACAAAACACACAAAAACAGGGAAAATAAACTACAAAGAAATAAAAAACACAGTGGAATATAGTGGCCAGTTGCATGCAACATTTACGCCTCACTTCTTTTCAGCATAAAATGTAAATCGCCGCAAAATTGTAGATTATACACTGAGTGGCATAACATTATGAGCCTTATTATACTGAACAAAAATATAAACGCAATATGTAAAGTGTTGGTCCCATTTTTCATGAGCTGAAATACAAGATCCCAGCACAAAAAGCTAATTTCTCTTATTTTGTACACAAATGTGTTTACATCCCTGTTAGTGAGCATTTATCCTTTGCCAAAATAATCTAGCCACCTGGCAGGTGTGGCATATCAAGAAGCTGATTAAATAATTACACAGGTGGCACCTTGTGCTGGGGACAATAAAAGGCCACTCTAAAATGTGCAGTTTTAGCACACAATGCCACAGATGTCTCAAGTTTTGAGGGAGTGTGCAATTGGCATACTGAGTGCAGGAATGTCCACCAGAACTGTTGCCAGAGAATTTCATGTTAATTTCTCTACCATAAGCCACCTACCTACGTTATTTTAGAGGCCGTCCAACCGGCCTCACAACCACAAACCACGCCAGCCCAGGACCTCCACATCCGGCTTCTTCAGCGGCGGGATGGTCTGAGACATGCCACCCAGACAGCTGATGAAACTGTGGGTTCACACAACTGAAGAATTTCTGCACAAACTGTCAAAAACCATCTCAGGGAAGCTCATCTGCATGCTAATTGTCTTCACCAGTGGTGGTCAGTGCAGTTTAACATGAGGGAGGATGATATTTTTTTAATGAACATGGCTTTATTTCTATTACAGCATATTGGATGACTGTCATTCATATTCCATTCACCCAGCTCAATGTATAAATATAGGTTTAGGCTACTACATGATACTCTAATTTTCCCTGTACCCATCATGAGGTTGCTACAATCTAGCCTATGAATGAAAGTTTACAACGTAGGTGCGCAGGTCGAGAGAACTGAGTAGTCAAGGTGACAGACAGGGACATATTCAATGTCGCCTTGCACACGTTTGCCTGCATCTAGCTGATCTAGGGTGTAATCATTAGTCCAGCAGTTGCAAACGAGTTTCTATTGGACAAATTCAGGTATGTTTATCGCTGTTTCATTCCGTTTAAGAAATGTTCTTCAACAGAATCGGCGCAATGAATACACCGGATTAAACGCAAACACAGTTCACTTTCATAGCAGCCACATACAAACAGCTCGTTGTCTATCTACTACGCACTCTCCTCCTCTCACCTTTTCCCTTCGCATGTGGACATCAGTAGACAACACATCAGCTGTCTGTGACCAGGTGAAAAAACCTTTCCAAGCCAAACCTTCATATCATGAGCGCTAACCACTACACACATTGTTGTCATGTCATAGTCAACATAGCTACAAGAATTAACGCATTAGTAAACCTGCTACAAACATGCAGTACAGTGTAGTCAGCAGCAAGCAGTTTAGTAGTTACACCCACGGGCGGCAATAAATTAATAAAACCAAAAGCTTACCTTGACTTGGAAGAGTTCCAGTGTTGGACAGCCAGCTAGCTAACATAGCATCCCTCTCTGTTTGAGCCGGGTGTTTGTGTAGGCTAAATTAGCTAGCGGCATTTGATGCTAGCTAAGCAAGTAAAAGTGAAAAAAGATATACTACGAAATCTCTCTAGAAATGTATTTGTTCAAAACTGTTCAACTAATGTCTTTTTGAGTCAACTACTCACCACATGTTAAGCACTGCAGTGCTAGAAAGCTGTAGCTTATGCTTTCAGTACTATATTCATTCTCTGATCCTTTGATTGGGTGTTAGTTCATGCTGCAAAAGCTCTGATAGGTTGGAGTATGTACTGCGGAAGTGGTCATAATTACTCTGTCTTTGGAAGATGGTGAGAACCATGAGCCTTCTAGGTTTTGTATTGAAGTCAATGTACTCAGAGGACGGAAGCCAGCTGTACTCCGGTTCACTACAGAGTGCTGCTGAGGCTACTGTAGAACTTCATTGCAAAACAGTGTTTTTTAATCAATTAGTTGGTGACGTGAATATATTTAGTGTAGTTTTATCTAAAAAGTTTAACTTTGTTTCACTTTAAATTTTTCTGAAATTCCCTGAGGATGGTCCTCCCCTGAAGCGCTTCCACTGGTCTTGACCTGACTGCAATTCAGCGTCGTAACCGACTTGTGGACAAATGCTCACCTTAGCTGGCCACTTGCACACTGGAGAAGTGTGCTCTTTACCGATGAATCCCGGTTTCAACTGTAATAAGCAGATGGCATTCAGCGTGTATGGCGTCATGTGCGTGAGCGGTTTGCTGTTGTCAATGTTGTGAACAGAATGGCCCATGGTGGTGCTGGGGTTATGTTATGGGCAGGCATAAACTACGGACAACAAACACAATTGCATTTTATCAATGGCAATTTGAATGCAGAGAGATACTGTGACGAGATCCTGAGGCCCATTGTCGTGCCATTCATCCACTGCCATCATAATGCACAGCCCCATGTCGCAAGGATCTGTACACAATTCCTGGAAGCTGAAAATGTCCGTGTTCTTCCATGGCCTGTATACTCCCCAGACATGTCACCCATTGAGCATGTTTGGGATGCTCTGGATCGACATGTACGACAGCATGTTCCAGTTCCTGCCAATATCCAGGACTGGGACAACATTCCACAGGCCACAATCAACAGCCTGATCAACTCCATGTGAAGGAGATGTCGTGCTGCATGAGGCAAATGGTGGTCACACCAGATACTGACTGCTTTTCTGCAAGGTATCTGTGACCAACAGATGCATATCTGTACTCCGTCATGTGAAATCCATAGATTAGGGCCTAATACATTTCAATTGACTGATTTCTTATATGAACTGTAACTTAGTAAAATCTTTGAAATTGTTGCATGTCGCGTTATATTTTTGTTCAGTGTAGAAAACAAAGGTCTCATACATGCTTATAACTTATAAAGCATTTTAGCTACAGGCTTTAAGAGTTACAGAAAAAACAAATAAATCATGTTTTCCTTCCTCAATTAACCTTCATCTTTTTTTTTCAAAACTCTTTCTGGAAATAAATGGTTTCAGAACTGACACTGGAGCAAAAGCCAGTCAATTTGCCCTGAGAGCTTTTGTTGTTTTCCAGCTCGTGACAGTTGGAAGAGGAGCTATTTTGATACCAAGAAGGCCACAGCCCCTTTGGAGGTCACACTGAGAAGTCTTCGTCAAGAGCTGGAGATATTCTACAATAACATCCTACCACAGCTAAAGGCGAGGGATGGAGGAGGAAAGCCCAGATGGCGCGAGAAAGATTGTCGAGCACCAAAGTAACAATCAGTCCTTCAACTGAAGTGTGCTCCCCTCCCCAAACATTGGCTAGATAGTTTCCACCACATTTATTTTATGATTTTTTTGCTTTTAAATCTGTGAAGGAAGTGAACACACAGATTAGTGGGATGCAAAGTTGATTCAGTGTTTCTGGTTCAGTAAGGCCATAGCAACAATGTCAGTTTGACTGAGCCACAACATCCACTAGAGGGAATAAGTTCATATTGTGGTCAATACAGACCATMCCATTATTATAGACAGTGGTGTAAAGTACTTAAGTAGTACGTCAAAGTATTTTTACTTAAGTAGTGTTTGTGTGTATCTGTACTTTACTATTTATATTTGGGACAACTTTTACTTTACTACATTCCTAAATAAAAGATTGTTATTTTTACTCGATACATTTTGCTTGACACCCAAGTACTCGTTACATTTTGAATGCTTAGCAGGACAGGAAAATGGTCCAATTCACGCACTTATCAAGAGAACATCCCTGGTCATCTCTACTGCCTCTGATCTGGTGGACTCACTAAACACAAATGCTTTGTTTGTAAATTATGTCAGAATGTTTTTTTTACATTTACATTTGCTATTAAGGAATCTTCACTTTTACTCAAGTATGATAATTGGGTACTTTTCCCACCATGTTCAGAATGAGCTCATTATCCAGATAATGACAGAGAGCCATGAGATTGACAACCTAAGGAGGAAGGTGGATGATGCCAAGATGAGGCTCATCACAGAGATCAAGGTATTAAAATCTCAATTGCAATTTGACTCCCTCATAACTCTACAAATGTAAATACAATTCTCCTTTATTTTTTCCATCCCTGTTTATCTCGTTGGGGAAAAACTACAGTATGTTAATTAAGGGCTCAGTTGAAAAATATTTCATATGAGAAGCAGAAATGTCAGTTATCAACTTTTACATGGGACTTGGGCAGGAGGTGGAGAGCTTTGCTGGACAGACAGTGCTCAATGTTTTTCATTGACGTACTTCCTTGTTTATTTCCTCCTAGCTCGGGAAGCAGGCTGCCACAGAGCTGAGAGCCTTGAAGGCTGAGCTGGCCCAGAAGAATAACCAGACATTTCTCTCTGGATCCATGGGCTTTGGAGCAGGAGCAAGGGACAGACCGCAGGCTCATAGCATCCCTAACTGAGCCACTTCTACCAGTACCACCATGGCCTTATTCCAGAAGACAATGTTCGCTTTTAGCTTATTCCAAATGATATATTTTAGAAAAGGTCACAATTAAATTGTTATGTCTATTTGCAATGCATATCAAGTGAAAGCCATGACTTCAGTTTACCTAACAATTGTTTGTATTAAACTGTCGTGTCCCTGTTGCAGCAAGAACAATCTCTCATTTGATCATTTACCTGTGTTGATACTACCATCTTAAAATCTTAAGTATGAAAACAAATATTTGTACAGTATCAAAGCAACAGTATCTGCCATGACTAAGAGATTTCGTAACTGTTTCAGGATGGAATTTTCTTCAGAAGTCACAGCGGTTTTAGGATTGACTTTGAAGCGTAAACATTTACATCCTATTTTAATTTTAGCGGCTCTTACTGAAAGTGACTGCATTCCCCTAAAACAACCACATATCCCGATCATTGCAAGCGAAACAACGATCTGTAAAATCCGTGTTCGTGAGAGTAAAAGAAAAGACAAGTACAACAGTTAAGTGTTGTTGGTAGGKGTTATTTATGTTTGTTTTCTTCAAATCCACTGGCATATGCAAATCACAGTATTTATTAAGCGCTTATATGGCAAAGCCAAATTTGTTTTGTAAGATTCAGACAGCGGCACAATGCTGTGTTTGACAATCAACCATTTTGAGTGCATCTGTGATGGCATGATTCTTTGTACAAAACATAAAGTTTTAAAGTGGCTCATGTTTTTACAATTGCAATACAAAAAAACTACTATGAAATAGAAGTGCAAGTACGCATTCCTGAGCTCAAGAGGGAAGACACGTTACGGTTCCTCTGTCCCACTTCTGTCCTCGAACAAAAGCATCTATTGACTAGCAACAAATAGCAGTGAGGATCCAATGGAAAGGCAGTCTTCTCAGCACTGAGCGTCTTGGCAGCCCATGAGGGCGTTCCACATGTCTCGACTCTGTTCCCGGGCAACTGGGTTGTTGCTGTAGTCCAGGAGGTTGCCGCACCACATTCCCGTGCCCTTCAGGCCCAGCTCTCGTACATATGCCACCTTCAGGGCAATGCTTTCTGGGTCGTCGTACCACACCTGATGGATCTGTCCCCTTTGGTCCTGTGGATGATAGTTCAGTTCACAAACTCTGTTGTTACGGGGCAACAGCGACAATGGCACCCTATTTGCGAACAAGGAGGATACTGCAGCCTTGGCGAGAGTTCAACTTGAGCTAGAGTGTTTTATTGGATTTGGAGGAAGCGATTTGTTGTGAGGTGACTTAGTTCAATCTAACATAAATAGCCTTTCCCCCGAAATGGCTGCAGCTTGTGTTGAGTTGTCATTTGTCACCAGCAGCCCAGACAAATGGGCTTAGGCTACTTGTTCAAACTTTCAATACAATGTGTCTCCATACCTTGTAGTTGTAGTAGGGAGCCAGCTGGACCTCGTCCCACAGCCTGCCAGACAGAGAGCCGTTGATCTGTTTCATCATAAAGCTGTAAGGGATCTGACGGCCAGCTGCATCGCTACAAGGTGCACCCCGGAACGGAACCTTGGCTAAGGAGCACACCCCTTCCTAATTAGAGAAAAAAACACACATAGTTGAGACAGTGAGAACATCGTCCTGCTCATTTTTTTCCTGGTACAGTGCCTGCTACAGAAAGTATTCACACCCCTTGACTTTTTCAACATTTTGTTGTTACAAAAAGTGATTAAAATTCATAGAAAATTCATTTTTATGTCAACGATCTACACAAAATACTCTGTCAAAGTGGAGAAAAAAAAAAAATATATATATCTTGATTAGATAAGTATTCAACCCCCTGAGTCAATACATGTTAGAATCACCTTTGGCAGCGTTTACAGCTGTGAGTCTTTGTGAGTAAGTCTAAGAGCTTTGCACACCTGGATTGCACAACAGTTGCACATTCTTTTTAAAATACGCTACCAAAAAATTGGTGTTGATTATTTGCTAGACAGCCATTTATTTGCCATAGATTTAAGTCAAAACTGCAACCAGGTCACTCAGGGACATCAATGTCATCTTGGTAAGCAGATTGTAAGGTTATTGTCCTGCTGAAAGGTGAATTTGTCTCCCAGTGTCAAAAGCAGATTGATATACCCTGATGAAGACAGCTTGTCTGTCGAAACGTGGACATTACATTTTTGCATCTGAGCTCCTAGGAAGCAGATTGAACCAGGTTTTCCGCTAGGATTTGCCTGTGCTTAGCTCTATTGTGAAAAACATGATAAAGCATACCCATAACATGCAGCCACCACCATTCTTGAAAAGTGATGTGTATAGTATGTTGGATTTGCCATAAACATAATGCTTTGTATCCAGTACAAAGTAAATTTGTTAAGATTTTTTTTGCAGTTTTATGGTAGTGCCTTACTGGAAACCGGATGCATATTATTGAATATTTTTCTTCTGTACATGCTTCCTTTTCACTCTGTCAATGAGGTAGTATTTCCCCTATTACAGCCATTAAAAACTCTGTTGGAAACCCTGTGTGTTTCATTCCTCTCCAGCAACTGTGGATGTATTAATAAACCATCCAAAGCGTAAATTTATATTTTACCTATCTACCGATAGTTACCTTCTTTGCGAGAAATTGGAAAACCTCCCTGGTATTTGTGGTTGAATCCGTGTTTGAATTTCAATGTGACTTGTTAAGCCAATTTTTACTCCTGAACATACAGTGCATTCGGAAAATGTTCAGACCCCTTGACTTTTTCCACTTTGTTACGTTACAGCCTTATTCTAAAATCGATAGTTTTTTCCATCAATCTACACACAATACACAACAATAGTATTTACAAATAAATATTCAGACCCTTTACTCATACTTTTGTTGAAACCCCATTGGCAGCAATTACAGCCTCGAGTCTCCTTGGGTATGGCGCTGCAAGCTTGGCACACCTATATTTGGGGAGTTTCTCCCATTCTTGTCTGCAGATCCTCTCAAGCTCTGTCAGGTTGTGTGCTTAAGGTCATTGTCCTGTTGAAGGTGAACATTTGCCCCAGTCTAAGTTCCTGAGCGGTCTGGAGCAGGTTTTCATTAAGGATCACTCTGTACTTTGCTCTGTTCCTCTTTCTCTCGATCCTGACTAGTCTCCCAGTCCCCGCCGCTGAAAAACATCCCACAGCATGATGCTGCCACCACCATGCATCACCATAGGGATGGTGCAAAGTTTATTTCAGGCTAGAAGGGTTCAATCTGGGTTTCATCAAACCAGAGAATGTTTCTCATGGTCAGAGTCCGTGGGAGCCTTTTGGCAAACTCCAAGGGGACGGTCATGTGCATTTTACTGAGGAGTGGCTTCTGTCTGGCCACTACCATAAAGGCCTGATTGGTGGAATGCTGCAGAATGGTTGTCCTTCTGGAAGGTTCTCCCATCTCCACAGAGGAAATCTGGAGCTCTGTCAGAGTAACCAGCTCCCCCGACTGCTTAGTTTGACCTGACGGCCAGCTCTAGGAGGAGGCTTGGTGGTTCCAAAACTTCTTCATTTAAGAATGATAGACAGGTGTGTGCCTTTCCAAATCATGTACAATCAATTGAATTTACCACAGGTGGACACCAATCAAGTTAAACTTTTTAACAGTGGCCAAGAAGGCTACTGTGGCTATTTGATCATAATGTAGGCCTACCAGAGTGGCCTAACATCAAAAACAGAGAAAATGCATCCTGTAACATTTTAACATGGAAATAGCTATTGAAATAGCTGTTCCATGATACAGCTACAGTAAGTAGCATCCAACGTGTTCAATGTAGGCCTACAATCCATGAGACTTTAGAGAAGATCCTGACAAAATGTATGCTACCCTCTACCTATCGGCTTCTTAGATTATTCAAGTTTGTCTCAAAATATAACACGCCTCTTTAAGACATAAAAAAGCTATTTACCTGACTCGATTTCCAAAGATGGCTAGAAATGTACATGTTTTGTGCTCTTGTAGGAAGCCATCATTCCCATTGCTGACCAGAAATAAGCTATAACTGGGCTAATAACCTCACAAACTAGCAAAGAATATGAACAAATGTGCACACGTGGCTACATGAGGCTCTGATCTCAAAAACAAGCGCATCTACTTGCGATCGCTCGTGCCTGTGAATGCAATAGCATCCTCAGACGAGGCACTCGCCAAAAAACCAAATCACAGACTGTCTTGCATAGTTAGATTTGTTACGGTATTGTGCATTGAAAGGGGGTAATATGTTGATTTGATTCCCACAGTAGAGGGAAACATTGATACACTCCAGTAAAGTTGAGAAGTTCAATTTTGGAGTATTCACCTGGGAGAAGTCGAGACAAGGGTAATCATAGCCATACCATGGTARTCCCATCACAAGCTTCTTTGGATCTATCTTCATCMCCAAATATTGGTCATACGCTGGAATAAAAGAAGAAGGCCATAGCAGGTTAGGATTAGTCTGTTCAGCATGACAAGTAATGGCTAGGGATCCGTAGTTTTTAGCTTTAAGTCAAATAACTGCAATAAAATGGCTTCTGGTTTGGGCTTCTAGAGGTCCTTCTCCACAAATTACTTACCTGACTGTGTCTGATTGAATGGAGCATTTGCCATCGCAACACAATCGCCCCATATTTGACTCTGCTCATCATATGACATCACAAATAGCAGGTCGCAGGACTCGGCAATGGCGGCGTAGTCGTAGCAGCGCCCGTCTATACACTTGGGCGACCAGGCAACATCAAATGACACCTGAGAATGAGTCAGGAGAAGAGGGTAAGTTAAGGGCACGGAGGATGCTGGGTCCTATTCATTAGGGCAGTAGTTTTGAAATATCTCCTCTGGGACCCCCAGACAATCCACACTATTGTTGTAGCCCTGAACTAGATCATCTGATAAACCTAATCAATGGTTTGATAATTAGTTGACAAGTTGAATCAGGTGTGCTAGCTCTGGAATAGTTKAAATACATGGAATGGCTAGGGGTCCCCAAGGAGAGGTTTGAAAACCSCTGCATTAGGGCATATCGTAGTAAAACGAAAACAAGCGTTTCTTATTGGACAGTTTCATGTAGTCCCTCCCTGTTTCAGTTCATTTTCTTCTGTTTGGTGTTTTCAGTTGTGACACCCAAAAAAGCTTAGGTATGCAGATTGTAAGGTTGGATTAATCAATTTACTTTTAACCAAAATTGCCTGCTTTCATTCGTGAATCGGAGCATAATTAGCCTACACGCCAACATATCCCCTACACCCCAAGTTGTTGTTCTGGTATGACTAGGATACACTATTGTATTCACCTGGGAACCTGGGATCTCTCTATGAAAGGCCTCAGTGGTCTCTTTGACGAGTGCTGTCAAGGTGTAGTACTCTGGAGAGGAGTCGGCCACCTCTTGCTCAATGTCTATGTTGATGCCATCCATAAACTGCCTCTTGGCCAAGTCCACTTTGCTTGTGATCCATGCTGTCCTGTTGGCAGGGTCCACCATTTCAGGGATGGACACATCACCTACAGTAAAAAAAAAAAAWGACAACACTGACAAATGCATTTAGGAAATTTAGGCTCATCTAGGGCTAGGCGGTATAGAAATATTTTGATTAATTCAAATGTCAATTTTACCACAATGTTCCAAATGACTGTATAGCAAGAAGCAATTTAAAAAAAGGCAAAAGCTATTCCCCCCCCCCCCCCAGTATGGCAATTTTGACCTTGTAGTTGAGGGATATCACTCAATTCTGATTAGGTCTGGCTCGCAGAAAGCATTCCAATTCATCCCAAAGGTGTTCGATGGGGTTAAGGTCAGGGCTCTGTGCAGGCCAGTCTCAACAAACCATTCCTGTATGACCTCGCTTTGTGCACAGGGGCATTGTCATGCTAAAACAGGAAAGGGCCTTTCCCAAACTGTTGCACAAAGTTTGAAGCACAGAATCGTGTAGAATGTACAGAACCAGTCATAAGTTTGGACACACCTACTAATTCAAGTGATTCTCTATTTTTACATTGTAGAATAATAGTGAAGAGATCAACACTATGAAAACACATATGGAATCATGTAGTAACCAAAAATGGTGTTAAACAAATCAAAATATATTTATAATTTGAGATTCTTCAAAGTAGCCACCCTCTGCCTTGATGATATCTTTGCACACTCTTGGCATTCTCTCAAGGTTCATGTGGAATGCTTTTCCAACTGTCTTGAAGGAGCGCCCACATATGCTAAGGACTTGTTGGCTGCTTTTCCTTCACTCCCCGGTCCAACTTATCCCAAACCATCAATTGGGTTGAGGTCGGGTGATTGTGGAGTCCAGGTCATCTGATGCAGCACTTCATCACTCTCCTTCTTGGTCAAATAACCCTTACACAGCCTGGAGCTTTTCTTTTGGGGGGGGGGGGGGGGTCATTGTCCTGTTGATAATCCCACTAAGCGCAAACCGGATGGAATGGCGTATCGCTGCAGAATGCTGTGGTATCCATGCTGGTTAAGTGTGTCTTGAATTCAAAAGACAGTGTCACCAGCAAAGCACCCCCACCTCCATGCTTCACGGTGGGAACCACACATGCGGAGATAATCTGGTAACCTACTCTCCGTCACAAAGACACAACGGTTGGAACCAAAAATCTCAAATTTGGACTCATCAGACCAAAGGACAGATTTTCACCGGTCTAATGTCCATTGCTCATGTTCTTGGACCAAGCAAGTCTCTTCTTATTATTGGTGTCCTTTGCTAGTGGTTTCGACCATGAAGGCCCGATTCACGCAGTCTCCTCTGAACAGTTGATGTTGAGATGTGTCTATTACTTGAACTCTGAAGCATTTACTCGGGCTGCAATCTGAGGTGCACTTAACTAATGAATTTATCCTCTGCAGCAGAGGTAACTCTTGGTCTTCCATTCCTGTGGCGGTCATCATGAGAGCCAGTTTCATCACAGCGTTTGATGGTTTTATCGACTGCACTTGAAGAAACTTTCAAAGTCTTTGACATTTTCCGAATTGACTGACCTTCATTCTTATAGTAATGATGGATTGCCATTTCTCTTTTCTTATTTGAGCTGTTCTTGCCATAATATGGACTTGGTCTTTTACCAAATAGGGCAATCTTCTGTATACCACCCCTACCTAGTCACAACACAACTGATTGGCACGAACGCATTAAGAAAATAAATTCCACAAATTAACTTCACAAGGCACACCTGTTAATTGAAATGCATTCCACCTCATGGAGCTTGTTGAGAGAATGCCAAGAGTGTGCAAAGCTGTGTTGTGGAAAATATAATTATTCATGCTAGCCCATGTTTTACTTTTAAAGAATTGTCTTGTTATATGTTTGTGTTTTTTTCTAACCTGATACAAACTTGTCTTTGTGGGACTTAGCCATAAGACTGGGCGTGTAGCTAAAGTCCGTTTGTGTGCGACCGCAGCATGTGACATCCCGTGGGTTTACCATCTACAGAAACTTGCAGAAAGGAGCACAATATAGTATTTGTTGTTGTGAATGCAGTTAGATGGTGAGCCCTCGGACTATCAACCTCATGCCATCATAAATCTGCACAGACTAATTGCCTTTTACACAGTATCTGCTGACTGCCACGTATACAAAAGTGATGTGCTTCTCTATAAAAGCATTGAACCGGCACGGTTGAGTGGATAGTTGATTCTCCAGGTTTGCAAATCTTATAATAAAGTGTTGTTTGAAAGAATCTGCATTCTCTCTTCCTATAGAATTGCTACCACCGCTGTCAAGGCAAAAGGGTGGCTACTTTGAAGAATCTCAAATATATAAAAAAAAAAAAAGTTAAACACTTTTTTTGGTCACTACATGATTCCATGTGTTATTTCATAGTTGATGTCTTCACTATTATTCTACAATGTAGAAAAAAGTAAAAATAAAGAAAAACCCTTGAATGAGTAGGTGTGTCCAAACTTTTGACTGGTTCTGTAACTAATGCTATTTGGAGAGGATTGGATTTGATATTCTAAGAAGAAAATTCTAGTAACATGAAGATACTAGCTAACGCTAAAACAAAAGCTAAATGCTAGAAGCACTTTGAAGGGTCCCTAAAAGTTGTCAAGGGACTTGTGGGCTTGAGGTGACATTGACAGTTTTGGTGCTCACAAGTTTGTTTTGCTGTGACAAGTCTGTACTGTCTAAAAGGAGTGTTTTTTGTAGTATTTGTATAATTTTTTTTTTTTTTTTTTTTTTACAAATGTTTGGTTATGTGGATTAAGGTCTTAAAGAGGGACTTTTACTGTCATAAAGTTATTTTCTACATTTTGTCTGTAAAGGAAAGAGACTTAAGTTATTTTGCTAAAGCAAAATTATAATTTATTTTGTATGGTTTACGGAACCGGTTCTTTAGGTTAAATCACACTCTCTACAGGATTTTGCTTAAATATTGTATTTTCTGTGCTATAAAAAGTATGCATATTTGTATGTTTTATTGTATACATTTGGTTGCAATTTTGAATTGTAAAAAGGTGTTTATTTTGTGTACCAACTCAAAACTTTCTATTCATAAAAAAAAGCAGAACAGAGTTCATGAAAAGTGAAGTAAATAAACCAAGATACTGTGAGAACCAAACCCCTAGTTCCCTTGTATTGATGAACTCCAATAATTAAATCCTTACATCTATTCCGTTCTATTCTCTAGTCCTTGCCGATGACAAGCATACACATAACACGATGCAGCCACCACCATGTTTGAAAATATGAAGAGTGGTACACTCAGTGATTTTCCCCAAACATAACACTTTGTATTCAAGACATTCATTTCTTTGCCAGTTTTACTGTAGTGCCTTACTGCAAACAGGATGCATGTATTCTGTACAGGCTTCCTTCTTTTCACTCTGTCATTTAGGTTAGTATTGTGGAGTAACTACAATGTTGGTGATCCATCCTCACTTCTCTCCTATCACAGCCATTCAACTCTGTAGCTGTTTTAAAGTCACCATTGGCCTCATGGTGAAATCCCTGAGTGTTAACAAAAGTAACAAAATGTGGAAAAAGGGGTCTGAATACTTTCCGAATGCACTGTATAACTATTGGAGCTGATTTGTTGGTGTTTTCACTGTATTATGTCCAACAATAAAAAATAGTTTAAAAAATGTTTGTTTGGGGAACCAAATAAAATCACTGGGCCGCCAAGTTGAGGAACCCTGGGCTAGGTTGTTTCCAAATACCAGTCATTTCCTTTCAAATCCATGTATGGAGGCGATCAAGTGCACACTGGCATATGGTTGAGATGCCTAACCTTACCTTTCAGGACTAGCCGTGCGCCTTTCGAATGGGCGTGGCACATGAGTTCAGCATCATATTTCCCAAATGCAGCAACAGTTGTCACTTTTCCCCAATCATATGACTTCCATGCTTTCTTGCCCACATCAAACACAAACACCTGAAAGCAAAGAGACCAGTGGCAGGTGAGGAACTCCAAAGCCTCGTCGTGTCAACATTTTTTTTTTTACTGAATCTAGGCTAGACAAACATATTTGCACGATTTCGTTCATATCTAAATCAATAAATCATAGCATGTTTTTGGGCTCATTCAGTAGTTAACTGATTAAGTAGAATCCTGTTAAAAAATGTATGTTAGAAGTACAATTTATATTCCTAAAATAGAAGTTAAAAATGATTATTGCTGCTTCCTGTTGTCATGCATTTTTGATTTATAGCTGAGTGTCAAAACACTGATTTTAATTCATAATCAATATGCTGAATTATGTTGTGAAGACCAATASATAACAATTACTCCCTACACACGTGTTCAGATTACGCTGCTAAATTATTACATTATAAAAACTGCATTTATGCACAAACTTTTACCTAGCGGCCACTCCAGACAAACTGATTAGCTTGTTCAACTGTAACCGATAGCGTGCGCAAATGATTCACACAATGATATTGGCAATCGTGGTTGACATGAACCCTTTGCGCTCTCTTAACAGTTAGTTATACTACATATAACAGCCGATAAATAGACTACAGGTTCTTTATTATCAACTCATATCTCTGAGAAAATGTTTATTGCAGACAGGCGACAGCCAATATGAAGAAACACTATTGGCTGGATAATTTCAACGAATAACCTCACATGGTTTTCTATTGAAGGTCAAGAGTGCTATTTTTGCTTCAATAGCGTGATCTATAAGTTTCCCTTCACAGAAAAAAACATTACTGTAAAAACAGGCAGAAAATAGCTTCATTTTTCATCCGATGACAACAAAAGTGGAACACTATTTGGCTGCCATCCACACAATTAGACTAAATGAGCTTACAATGAAAATGCAAGGTATTTTTTGCTAAATCTATGCATGGCTAACATTTCTGTTTTATCATAGAAAGAATGTAGCAAGCTACATTTCCTAATGTTTTTCTTAAAAGTTAATCTTTCATTTTACCGGAGAAAAGTTATCTGGCTAAACCGAGAAAAGTACCAGAGAAAAGTAGCTGTCTGCTGATAGAACGCTGTTCGTGAATTGTCATCTGAGTGGAGAAGTGAAACTGAATCACAAAATTAGTCTGATGCTGGAGCAGTAGATCCAATAAAAAAAATGTAGATCTGTGTTTACAAAGCACAGCAAGATATGAAATATCTCTTCCTGCTTGACAAATTCCATCCTTCTCACCAAAATGCTTGTAGCGTCATACCCAGACTCGAGGCTGTAATCACTGCAAAGGTGCTTAAACAAAGTACTGAGTAAAAGATCTGACGACTTATTATTGTTTTTTTTCTCCTTCATTTATTAACAAACATTTTCAAAAACCTGTTTTTGCTTTGTCATTACGGGGTATTGCGTGTAGAATGATGATGGGGGAAAAAAAAAAAATCTGAGAATAAGGCTGTAATGTAACAAAACGTGGAAAAAGTGAAGGGGTCTGAATACTTTCCAAATGCACTGTAGTATATCTGTTTCATTGCATGGCCCTGCATCTCAATCCACCACATCCGCCAATGTCGCATCTGCAGCAAAAGGTGGCAGAGCTAGAGCTGTGTGTCAGACCATAAGACATCCCGAAAATTGTTCTTGTCGCAAAAACATCTGTGGCGTTCGAACGGCTTGGCATACAAACTATAGTGAAGACATCAAAACTATGGAACATAACACATATGGAATCATGTAGTAACCAAAAAAGTGTTACACAAATCAAAATATATTTTATAATTTAGATTCTAAAAATAGCCACCCTTTGCCTTGATGACAACTTTGCACACTCTTGGCATTCTCTCAACCAGATTCATGAGGTAGTCACCCGGAATGCATTTCAATTAACAGGTGTGCCTTGTGAAGTTAATTTGTGGAATTTCTTTCCTTAAAGTGTTTGAAGCAGACAGTTGTGTTGTGGGAGGGAGTGGTGGTATACAGAAGATTGTCCTATTTGGGAAAAGACCAAGTCCATATTATGGCAAGAACAGCTCAAATAAGCATAGAGAAACGACAGTCCATCATTGCTTTACAACACYAAGGACAATCAATCCAGAAAATTTCAAGAACTTTGAAAGTTTCTTCAAGTGCAGTCGCAAAAACCATCAAGCACTATGATGAAACTGGCTTTCATGAGGACCGCCACAGGAAAGGACGGCCCAGAGTTACCTCTGCTGCAGAGGATAAGTTCACTAGTCCATGTCACTAGCCGACTACCGTCCGGTTACTCTACCACGCACCTTAGAGACTGCTGTCCAATGTACATAGACATGGAACACTGGTCACTACAATAATACTGTTTTACTGATTTCATATGTATATAGTGTATTCTAGTCAAGGCCATCCTATTCAACTATTGCTGTATATATACACACAATATTCTACCCTACATATACCAAATATTCTATCCACAGCGTCCATAATGTCTATACATCCCATCACATTTACATACTGTATTTATACTCCAGACTCCAACATTGCTCGTCCTAATATTATATATGAATTAATTACATTCTTGTGAATTTTTAAATATTACTACAATGCTTGTGTTCCTACACCCGCAACAACACCTGCTAAATATGTGTATGCAACCAATAAAATTTGACTTATTGCAGACATATTGGATTTTAGACACAATATTGGATTTGATGCAAAATCCATGGTGGTCCCAAAAATAATCTGTGGTGGACCTGACTTAATTACAACAGTAGGGGCTGAAGATACAACATCCTTCAAGGAAACTTGGACCCCCAAAAAATCTAATTCCAATGTCTAAACCCATTTAGAGCAGATTACACTAGCCACAACATTAAAAACATTTTCAACCTAATGCATTTGTCAGGCAGGACGATACAGCACTGAATGAGAGCAAGTGTGGCTTGTGACTATGGCTATTAAACAYCTACCAAAAAAAAATTAAGCTTACATTTATCATCAATATTCGTAGTTGACGTGTTCACCTACTGTATCTGTATTTACAATTCTATATTTCCAAGATGCATTAAGATACAAAACAGCATTAGGGTATGTAAAACTGACAACGTACTACTTGTATTACAAATTGTAGCAATAGCAGAGCTTGCAATATTGGATTACACAAATTTATGCGGTCCATCCCTCCAGCCAGCGCAATCTCAAAAATGTCGGGCCCTTGCCATTAGCCCAGTTTGTCAGTGAAACGCTCACCCACGAATTCACCCAAATGTCATGGTTTAGTGTCACATTTTAATGGGGCTATCAGCCTAAACTCTCAAGTAGTTCCATCACTTATTATGCTACCCTGTTTTAACAGGAGCATGGCGGGCTACATTTCTGCTAAACCGGTCATGCTAACGTTACCTCAAAGTCCTTCTCATCGCGAATTTGTTGACAGAGTTCCTGGATCTCGCATGGACAACTTCTGCCTTGCAACACACGCTAACCAGCGTCAGAAACAAAAACAGCCACATTGTTGACAAAACTTTACAACAGTTGGGTAAGGTATCGCACAAAATTGTTTTTCGTTTGATATATCGGAGTTTGCGCGTCAATACCTCTTCGACGGAAGGTCTTACGTTGATTAGCGTGATATATCTAATATCACATGACCTTTTAGTTTGTCATGGGTAAATGCTATGCATACATGGAGTGTCTCTGAAAGTGGGCGTGTTAACAGAAGGTGGGCGATCAACCAAAGTGGGCGCATTTCAAGCGAATCAGCTAATTGGGCACATTTGTTGTCACAAGAACGTTTTGGGTGGCTTTTATTTATTTATGTATTTCTTTAGTTAACCTTTAGTTAGGTAGGCAAGTCAGTTAAGAACAAATATTATTTACAATCACGGCCTACCAAAAGGCAAAAGGCCTCCTGCGGGAATGGGGCTGGATTAAAAATGTAAATATAGGACAAAACACACATCATGACAGAGAGACACAACAAACACTACATAGAGACCTAAGACAACAACATAGCATGGCAGCACCACATGAAAACATGGTAGCAGCACAGAACATTGTAGCAGCACAGAACATGGTACAAACATTATTGGGCACAGACAACAGCACAAAAGCAAGAAGGTAGAGATAACAATACATCACGTGAAGCAGCCACAACTGTCAGTAAGAGTGTCCATGATTGAGTCTTTGAAGGAAGAGATGAGGATAAAACTGTCTGAGTGTTTTTTTGCAGCTCGTTCCAGTCTGGCATTCCCTGGATTTATGGTGCTTTCAAGACAACTGGGATTCGGAAAAAACAACAACAATTCCAAGTCGGATGACCAATCAAAACGTACTTTCCCAGTCGGAGCTAGTTTTTTCCTGAGTTCCCAGTTGTTTTGAACTCACTGAAGTCAGATTTCCCAGTTCCGAGTTAACAGTTGTTTTGAGCACGGGAGAAATAATGCTAGATTGGCCAATGTTGAATTACATTTTTTATTTAACCTTAATTTAACTTGGCAAGTCAGTTAAAGAAYAAAGTCTTATTTACAATGACTGCTTACCCCGGCCAAACCCGGTCGACGCAGGGCCAATTGTGCGCCGCCCTATGGGACTCCCAATCATGACCTGTTGTGATACCACCTGGAATAATTTGTATAATTTTAAGCTTGAAAAAGAGACCCTTAAACCCAGACTTGGGACCACACAGACACTCCACTGAATAGCAGACTAGTGATTGCTTTGCAATGCTTGCAGTTAGCCACTGCTTTCTTCCAAATAATTCATTTTTGAATTTGCGACATCCAACTTGTTGTGTTATGTTTATGTCCAATGGCCAATGAGCACCGATAAGTTTTATCTATAATTTCTCTTTATTATTTCTCTTCATATGACAAGAATTAAAAAGGATTTGCCAGTAGATTGTCGACTTAATTCATGATGAAGACTGCCAGCTAAGATTTTGAATGTATGATGTTGACATGATCAGTCGAATCAAAGTTACTGTAGCTATAACATGATTTGATGTTATTTTATCTATGGCCAATGACTTTGAGCCTTCTTGGAGGGGCACTTCTAATGTAACTCTATGGCAGCACCCAGGGGGCTTGAATTTTCGAGCTCTACCCTTAGATTTGGCGTTGACGTAGTGTCTCCATGAGTGACAGAACACTGAGCCAATCACGGCACAACAAGAGCACATTACCAACCCTTATGCTCCGTATTTTCCGCTGGCTGCCCCACCACCAAAGAAAGCACCGAGCTAGGCTGAAGCACCTGCCTTACTCAAGAAAGCAAAAAAGAGACCATGTTTGTATGCGGCTTTATTAACTCAATTATTATTTATTTATCTTTCACATTGTTTGCACACTGATATGTGACCCATATTAATGCCAAAATAATATGCAAAACAGGCAACCCCCCCAATTAAATTTTTTATTTATTTATTTTTAGCTACAAATGTGGGGCTCTGCCCCACAATGACGGGTCGCCACTGTTTGAGGACCTTCAACAGAATGTGACTGGCAGAACGGGTGTTATATGTGGAGGATGAGGGCTGCTGTAGGTATCTCATATAGGGGGGAGTGAGGCCTAAGAGAGTTTTATAAATAAGCATCAACCAGTAGGTCTTGTGACAGGTATACAGAGATGACCAGTTTACAGAGGAGTATAAAGTGTAGTGATGTGTCATATAAGGAGCATTGGTGGCAAATCTGATAGCCAAATGGTAAAGAACATCTAGCTGCTCGAGAGTCTCCGTAATCTAGCATGGGTAGGATGGTCATCTGAATCAGGGTTAGTTTGGGAGCTGGGGTGAAAGAGGAATGATTACGATAGAGGAAGCCGTCTAGATTTAACCTTAAGCTGCAGCTTTGATGTGTGCTGAGAGAAGGACAGTGTACCGTCTAGCCATACTCCCAAGTACTTGTATGAGGTGACTACCTCAAGCTCTAAACGCTCACAGGTAGTAATCACACCGGTGGGGAGAACAACAATCTTCTTCCCAAACCACATGATCTTTGTTTTGGAGGTGTTCAGAACAAGGTTAAGGGCAGAGAAAGCTTGTTGGACACTAAGAAAGCTTTGTTGTAGGACGTTTAACACAAAATCCGGGGCTGCTTGGTATGCTGTGTTTCACACTTTCAGTGAGGCTTTATCATGGTCTTGGTTAGTAGAGATGACAGTAAAGAATTTCAGTTAGGCGAAACATTTTGCCATTCACTTTTGTCTGTGTCTTTGGTGTACATATACTAGCTTTTTATTGCTATCTAATATTAATATGACTTTAATCTACCAAGCTAACGTTCGCTAACCTAGCCTGTTAAAGTAGATATCATCACAGAGTCTTGTTTGCGTTGAGCAACAGTTAGCTAACATTATCAACTCATCAAACTAACGTTAACTAGCTAGCTAGCTAAACTACAGTTGAAGTCGGAAGTTTACATACACTTAGGTTGCAGTCATTAAAATTCATTTTTCAACCACTCCACAAATTTCTTGTTAACAAACTATAGTTTTGGCAAGTCAGTTAGGACATCTACTTCATGCATGACACAAGTCATTTTTCCAACAATTGTTTACAGACAGATGATTTCACTTATAATTCACTGTATCATATTTCCAGTTGATCAGAAGTTTACATACACTAAGTTGACTGTGCCTTTAAACAGCTTGTAAAAATTCCAGAAAATKATTTTATGGCTTTGGAAGCTTCTGATAGGCTAATTGACATAATTTGAGTCAATTGGAGGGGTACATGTGTATGATTTCAAGGCCTACCTTCAAACTCAGTGCCTCTTTGCTTGACATCATGGGGAAAACCAAAGAAATCAGCCAAGACCTCAGAAAAATAATTGTAGACCTCCACAAGTCTGGTTCATCCTTAGGGGCAATTTCCAAACGCCTGAAGGTACCACACGTTCATCTGTACAAACTGTCTCCTAGAGATGAAGTACTTTGGTGTGAAAAGTGCAAATCTGTCCCAAAACAAACAGCAAAGGACCTCGTGAAGATGCTGGAGGAAACAGGTACAAAAGTATCTATATCCACAGTAAAACGAGTCCTATATCGACATAACCTGAAAGGCCGCTCAGCAAGGAAGATGCCACTGCTCGAAAACCGCCATAAAAAAGCCCGAATACGGTTTGCAACTGCACATCGTGACAAAGATCGTACTTTTTGGAGAAATGTCCTCTGGTCTGATGAAACACAAATAGAACTGTTTGGCCATAATGACCATCGTTATGTTTGGAGGAAAAAGGGGGAGGCTTGCAAGCCGAAGAACACCATCCAACCGTGAACCACGGGGGTGGCAGCATCATGTTGTGGGAGTGCTTTGCTGCAGGAGGGACTGGTGCCCTTCACAACATATACGGCATCACGAAGAAGGAAAATTATGTGGATATATTGAATCAACATCTCAACAACCAGTCAGGAAGTTAAAGATTGGTCGCAAATGGGTCTTCCAAATGGAAAATGACCCAAGCATACTTCCAAGTTGTGGAAAAATGGCTTAAGGACAACAAAGTCAAGGTATTGGAGTGGCCATCACAAAGCCCTGACCTCAATCCTATAGAAAATATGTGGGCAAAACTGAAAAAGCGTGTGCGAGCAAGGAGGCCTACAAACCTGACTCAGTTACACCAGCTCTGTCAGGAGGAATGTGCCAACATTCACCCAACTTATTGTGGGAAGCTTGTGGAAGGCTACCCAAAACATTTGACTCAAGTTATACAATTTAAAGGCAATGCTAACAAATATGAATTGAGTGTATGTAAACTTCTGACCCACTGGAAATGTGATGAAAGAAATAAAAGCTGAAATAAATCATTCTCTCTACTATTATGACATTTCACATTCTTAAAATAAATGGGTGATCCACTAAACTGAGTTTAAATGTATTTGGCTAAGGTGTATTGTAAACTTCCAACTTCAACTGTAGCTGCTGCATACAGTAACAATACATTCAATCACAAACATTGCACATCATACATATCCCACTAAATCACAGATTATTTAATCAGACCTACATACAGTATATATCACATTGCACTGTTTTTGAGTTTGACTGACAGGGGGATGAAGGAGTGCTTACAGAAGATCTGTTCAGCTTACTGAGGAACCCTGTTGCGTTTGCCTTAGGGGAGAAACTAAAACTCTGGGTGGAGTACATGGGAGGGGTCTGACATAATTTTCTTGTCCAACGACCGTCTACAGTGACGGGTGCTACCTCACTCCCATCACCTGCCTGGCTGTCTGGACCAGGCGATTGAATCGTGATTTTAAGGTAACTGACAAGTTACCAAACTTGAAATGCCATAGAATAGAATGCTCTTCATGACAGTCTGGTAGAATAGGAGCATGAGCTTCTGTTAGACTCCAAAAATCTGAAACCTAAGCAGAAAATAAAGGCGTTGTTGGACCGTAGAGCATTTGTAAGAGTGACGCTGAGTAATGTCTACATTATTGACCACCACAGGTGAGTGGTCGCCAACAGATATGGGGTCAAAAACCATTTCCTCAGTTTGCTTGACATTTAGGATGAGGTGGTGGTCATCACACCACTGCACAAACCTCTGTATCTCTGATATATACACAGTGGTGTCAATGTCTATACATTAGACCTAAAATGGCAGTATCGTCAGAAAACTGGACAACATACAGTGGGAAGAAAAAGTATGTGAACCCTTTAGAATTACCTGGATTTCTGCATAAATTTTACATAAAATCCCTTGGATTTAAAAACAGGTTGACCCTCCTATGGCATCAATAATCTCAACCAAAAGTTTTCTGTAGTAGCGGATCAGACCTGCACAACGGTCAGGAAGAATTTTGCACTATTCCTCTTTACAAAACTTTCAGTTCCGCAATTTCAAATCAAAGTTTATTTGTCACGTGCGCCAAATACAACAGGTGAACCTTACAGTGAAATGCTTACTTACAGGCTCTAACCAACAGTGCAAAAAAGGTATTAGGTGAACAATAGGTAAGTAAAGAAATAAAACAACAGTAAAAAGACAGTGGAAAAATAGCAGGAGCGAGGCTATATACAGTAGCGAGGCTATATACAGTAGCGAGGCTACATACAGGCACCGGTTAGTCGTGCTGATTGAGGTAGTATGTACATGTAGATATGGTTAAAGTGACTATGCATATATGATAAACTGAGTAGCAGCAGTGTAAAAGAGGGGTTTGTGGGTGGTGGGTGGCAGGACACAATGCAGATAGCCTGGGTAGCCAATGTGCGTGGGCACTGGTTGGTCGGCTTAATTGAGGTAGTATGTACATGAATGTATAGTTAAAGTGACTATGCATATATGATAAACAGAGTAGCAGCAGTATAAAAGAGGGTTGGGGGGGGGGGGGCACACAATGCATATAGTCCGGGTAGTCATTTGATTACCTGTTCAGGAATCTTATGGCTTGGGGGTAAAAACTGTTGAGAAGCCTTTTTGTCCTAAGAAGCATCTCAATCGGGTTGAGGTCAGGACTGACTGGGCCACTCCAGAAGGCGTATTTTCTTCTGTTGAAGCCATACTTTTGTTGATATACTTTTGGGTTGTTGTCCTGTTGCATCACCTAACTTCTGTTGAGCTTCAATTGGAGGACAGATAGCCTTACATTCTCCTGCAAAATGTGTTGACAAACTTGGGAATTCATTTTTTCCGTTGATGATAGCAAGCTGTCCAGGGCCTGAGGCAGCAAAGCAGCCCCAAACCATGATGTTCCCTCCACCATAGTTTCCAGTTGGGATGAGGTTTTGATGTTGGTGTGCTGTGCCTTTTTTTCTCCACACATAGTGTTGTGTGTTCCATCCAAACACAACTTTAGTTTCATCTGTCCACAGAATATTTTGCCAGTAGTGCTGTGAAACATCCAGATGCTCTTTGCGAACTTCAGACATACAGCAATGGTGTCCTCCCATGAACACCATTCTTGTTTAGTGTTTTACGTATTGTAGACTCGTCAACAGAGATGTTAGCATCTTCCAGAGATTTCTGTAAGTCTTTAGCTGACACTCTAGGATTATTCTTAACCTCATTGAGTAGGCCACTCCTAAGGAGAGTAGCAACAGTGCTGAAATTTCTCAATTTATAGACAATTTGTCTTACCGTGGACTGACTTTTAGAGGTGCTTTTGTAACCCCTTCCAGCTATATGCAAGGCAAACATTCATAATCTTAGGTCTTCTGATATCTCTTTTGTTAGAGGCATGGTTGACATCAGGCAATACTTCTTGTGAATAGCAAACTCAAATTTTGTGAGTGTTTTTTATGGGGTAGGGCAGCTCTAACCAAAATCTCCAATCTCGTCTCATTGATTCGACTCCAGGTTAGTTGACTCCTGACTCCAATTAGCTTTTGGAGAAGTCATTAGCCTAGGAGTTCACATACTTTTCCCAACCTACACTGTGAATGTTTAAATGATGTATTCAATATAGACAACAACAAAAAGCAAGACTTTGTGTTATTAGTTTAAGCACACTCTTTTTGTCTATTGTTGTGACTTAGATGAAGATCAGATCAAATTTTATGTCAAATTTATGCAGAAATCCATGTAATTACAAAGGGTTCACACACTTTTTTCTTGCCACTGTAGTTATCACGGTGTCTACTTGTATATTCATGTATATACAGTCTGAATAGGATGGGTGAACTCTCAGCCTTGAGGTGGCACCGTAATGACCTTGTTCCCAGACAGTGACTCGTTCACTCTGACCTGCTGGGCCCTGTTGGTCAGAAATCAGTGATACCACCTGATGGTATACGTTTTGACTGACATCTGTCTGAGCTTACTGAGGAGGATATGTGGCTGCAAGATGTTAAATGATGAACTAAAATCCATAAAAATAGCAGTCGAGCATAGGCCTTGGGTTCTCCAGATGTTGCAGTATGAGATGCACTATGCTGAGGATTGCTTCATCAGTGCCGCGTTTGTTTTTGGACGGTTACGTGTCCAACAGTCAAATCAAATCAAATTGTATTTGTCACATGCGCCAAGTACAATAGGTGTAGACCTTACAGTGAAATGCTTACTTACAAAGCCCTTAACCTACAATGCCGTTTTAAGAAAATGCAAATAGTCTCCATAGCCATTTGATTAGCTGTTCAGGAGTCTTATGGCTTGGGGGAAGAAGCTATTTAGGAGCCTCTTGGACCTAGACTTGGCGCTCCAGTACTGCTTGCGGTAGCAGAGAGAACAGTCTATGACTAGGGTGGCTGGAGTCTTTGACCATTTTTAGAGCCTTCCTCTGACACGGCCTGGTATAGAGGTCCTGGATGGCAGGACGCTTGGCCCCAGTGATGTACTGAGCCGTACGCACTACCCTCTGTAGTGCCTTGCGGTTGGAGGCTGAGCAGTTGCCATACCAGGCAGTGATGCAACCCGTCAGGATGCTCTCGATGGTGCAGCTTGAAAACCTTCTGAGGATCTGAGGACCCATGCCATATCTTTTCAGTCTCCCGAGGGGGAATAGGTTTTCTCGTGCCCTCTCCACGACTGTCTTGGTGTACTTGGACCATGTTAGTTTGTTGGTGATGTGTACGCCAAGGAACGTGAAGCTCTCAACCTGCTCCACTACAGCCACGCTGATGAGAATGGGGGCGTGCTCGGTCAAGTGTGTTTAGTCTGACTGAAGCTTACTCACCATGATATTTTTAAGACACTTCATTACAATGGAGGTCAGAGCAACAGGCCTACAGTCTTTGTTTTCTTTGGGAGAAGGTTTTTGGGGAAGAGGGGTGATGATCACCTTCTTCTACAGAGGTGGAAGTGTGTGGGAATGTACAGACCTCTGAAAGACAGAGACCCAGGCGGGTGTAAGTTCCTCTGCACAAAGCAGAGACGCCATCAGGCCTGTTGCCTGTATGCTTAAAGACTTTTGTGGCCTCTCCAGCGTTAAATTCTAACTTGGGGTCACAGCCATTGAGCATGTTAACACATTTGGCAGATAAGTAATCTCAGTCAAACTTTATGTAGAAGTCATAAAGTTAATTTGCCATTTTCTTTTCGTCTGTCGTGTACAGTGGTTTTATGATGGTCATATTAGTGATGTATTTTATTGCTAATTCTTTTTCTAGAATACACTTCATTCTAAGCTGGATTGCTGCCCAATTATACCAGAATAATTAAATTGAGCCAAACACAATTTTATTGTCATTGTCACGTTCCTGACCTGTTTTCTGTTTATTTTGTATGTGTTAGTCGGTCAGGGCGTGAGTTTGGGTGGGCAGTCTATGTTATGTGTTTCTATGTTGGTTTATGGGTGACCTGATATGGTTCTCAATTAGAGGCAGGTGGTTTACGTTTCCTCTGATTGAGAGCCATATTAAGGTAGGTGGTTTCACATTGTTTGTTGTAGGGTGGTTGTCTTCCGTGTCAGTACATGTTACCACACGGGACTGTTTCGGTTTGTCTGTTCCTGTGTTCTTCGTTTCATGTAAGTTCGTAAGTTTAGGTCTGTTTAGTTCGTTTTGTTATTTTGTATTTCTAAAGTGTTATTTCGTGTTTCGTCGTTTTGTCTAATAAATCATTATGTCAACATACCTCGCTGCGTGTTGGTCTGATCCATGCTCCTCCTCATCCGAGGAGGAGGAATATGACGACGATCGTTACAGTCATCATCTGATGTCACACCCTGATCAGTTTCACCTGTCCTCATTATTGTCTCCACCCCCTCCAAGTGTCGCTTATTTTCCCCAGTGTATTTATCCCTGTGTTTCCTTTCTCTCTATGCCAGTTCTTCCTGTATGTTTCCAAGTCAACCAGCATTTTTTCCCCGGTCTCCTGCTTTTTGCATTCTCCTTTTTATAGTCTTCCTGGTTTTGTTTCTGGACTTTGTACCTGCCTGCCTGACCTGACCATTCTGCCTGCCTTGACCATGAGCCTGTCTGCCACTCTGTACCTCCTGGACTCTGATCTGGTTTTGACCTTTTTTGCCTGTCCACGACCATTCTCTTTCCTACCCCTTTGGATTAATAAACATTGCAAGAGTCCTACTATCTGCCTCCTGTGTCTGCATCTGGGTCTCACCTTGATGTCTGATAATAGTCAAATAGATGCCATGAGTTATAATAATCAAACATATTTATTGGTAAGTGAAATCAGTAGGCTGTTTCCTGCCCAAGAGTAATTATGAGCTTTTTTCAAAAACACAATTTATTGTCATCAGATAGCCGAAGAGACTTCATAATGAGTTATAGGCCCAACAATGAAGATTTACTGGTAATAAATGAAAAACTGGTAGACCAATAAGTGATATTTAGGCTATACGTGAGGTGTTTGTTGTGTTAACATTCAAATGGCCCAGTATGATTCTCTATCAAGAATAGTGCCTTTTTGCTCTCCCAGTCTTGTTTCACATGGTTGTGAACTGACCAATAAAAACATGTTAGAACTTCCGGCGCCGAAAAGAGATGGCCGCCTCGCTTCGCGTTCCTTGGAAAATATGCAGTTTTTTGTTTTTTTATGTGTTATTTCTTACATCAGTACCCCAGGTAATCTTAGGTTTCATTACATACAGTCGGGAGGAACTACTGAATATACGATTAACGTCAACTCATCATCGTTCCTACCAGGAATATGACTTTCCCGAAACGGATCCAGTGTTTTGCCTTCCACCCAATACAATGGATCTGATCCCAGCCGGCGACCCTTGTGCGACGCCGAAAAGGGGCAAACGAGGCGGTCTCGTGGTCAGGCTTCGGAGACGGGCACATCGCGCTTCCACTCCCTAGCATACTACTCGCCAATGTCCAGTCTCTTGACAATAAGGTTGATGAAATCCGAGCACGGGTAGCATTCCAGAGAGACATCAGGATTGCAACGTGCTCTGCTTCACGGAAACATGCTAACTCAAGGGACGCTAACGGAGTCGTGCAGCAGCTGGTTCTTCATGCATCGCGCCGACAAACAAACATCTTTCCGGTAAGAAGAGGGGGGGGGTATGCCTTATGATTAACGAGAAGTGGTGTGATCATCAAACAACACACAGGAACTCAAGTCATTCTGTTCACCTGATCTAGAACTCCTCACAATCAAATGTCGACCGCATTATCTACCAAGGGAATTCTCTTCAATCATAATCACAGCCGTATATATTCCCCCCAAGCAGACACATCGATGGCCCTGAACGAACTTTATCTGACTCTTTGTAAACTGGAAACCACACCCTGAGGCTGCATTCATCGTAGCTGGGGATTTTAACAAGGCTAATCTAAAAACAAAACTCCCTAAATTCTATCAGCATATCGATTGTTGCTACCAGGGCTGGAAAAACCCTAGATTCATTGTTATACTAATTTCCGCGACGCATATAAGGCCTCCCCCGCCCCCCTTTCGGAAAAGCTTAGACCACGACTCCATTTTGTTGATTCCAGCTACAAACAGAAACTCAAAAACAAGCTCCCGCGCTCAGGTTCTGTTAACGCTGGTCCGACCAATCTGAATCCACGCTTCAAGACTTGCTTAGATCACGCGGATTGGAATATGTTCCGCATCGCGTCCAACAACAATATTGACGAATATGCGATTCGGTGCAGCGAGGGTGT
>NW_019957548.1:79189-245023 GCF_002910315.2 Salvelinus sp. IW2-2015
CGATTACAGCTCAGCATTTACACCATAGTACCCTCAAACTCGTCATCAAGCTCGAGACCCTGGGTCTCGACCCGCCCTGTGCAACTGGGTCCTGGACTTCCTGAACGGGCCGCCCCAGGTGGTGAGGTAGGTAACAACATCTCCACCCGCTGATCCTCAACACTGGGCCCACAAGGTGCGTTCTGAGCCCTCTCCTGTACTCCCTGTTCACCCACGACTGCGTGGCCATGCACGCCTCCAACTCCATCATCAAGTTTGCGGATGACACTACAGTGGTAGGCTTGATTACCAACAACGCCGAGACGGCTACAGGAGGAGGTGAGGGCCCTCGGAGTGGTGGTGTCAGGAAAATAACCTCACACTCAACGTCAACAAAACAAAGGAGATGATTGTGGACTTCAGGAAACAGCAGAGGGAAGCACCCCCTATCCACATCGACGGGTCAGTAGTGGAGAAGGTGGAAAGTTTTAAGTTCCTCGGTGTACACATCACGAACTGAATTGGTCACCCCAACAGACAGCGTCGTGAAGAAGGCGCAGCAGCGCCTTCACCTCAGGAGGCTGAAGAAATTCGGCTTGTCACCAAAAGCACTCACAAACCTCTACAGATGCACAATCGAGAGCATCCTGTCGGGCTGTATCACCGCCTGGTATGGCAACTGCTCCGCCCACAACCGTAGGCTCTCCAGAGGGTAGTGAGGGTCTGCAGAACGCACCACCGGGGGCAAACTACCTGCCCTCCAGGACACCTACACCACCCGATGTCACAGGAAGCCATAAAGATCATCAAGGACAACAACCACCAAGCCACTGCCTGTTCACCGCCGCTATCATCCAGAAGGCGAGGTCAGTACAGGTGCATCAAAGAGGGACCGAGAGACTGAAAAAACAGCTTCTATCTCAAGGCCTCAGACTGTTAAACAAGCCACCACTAACATTTAGCGGCCGCTGCACATACTGACTCAACTCCAGCCACTTTAAAAATGGGAATTGATGGAAATTATGTAAAAATGTACCACTAGCCACTTTAAACAATGCCACTTAATATAATGTTTATCATACCCTACATTACCATCTCATATGTATATACTGTACTCTATATCATCTACTGCATCTTGCCATCTTTATGTAATACATGTACCACTAGCCCACTTTAAACTATGCCACTTTATGTTTACATACCCTACAGTACTCATCTCATATGTATATACCGTACTCTATACCATCTACTGCATCTTGCCTATGCCGTTCTGTACCACCACTCATTCATATATCTTTATGTACATATTCTTTATCCCTTTACACTTGTGTGTGTATAAGGTAGTAGTTGTGGAATTGTTAGGTTAGATTACTTGTTGGTTATTACTGCATTGTCGGAACTAGAAGCACAAGCATTTCGCTACACTCGCATTAACATCTGCTAACCATGTGTATGTGACTAATAAAATTTGATTTGATTTGATTTGATTTTAAGGGGCACTACATTAATAATGTAGCTGACGAGGGAAATGTTCCCGCTTTTCTGTTTTTAGTTCATTCTAAAACAATGTAACTAATAATGGCATCTTTATGCTTTCGTTAATAAAATAATGATAAAAATACTCTTTCAAAATGCTGATGTTTATTTAGTTATGGATCCATAATGAATTACTGTGGGGATAAATATCACTGAATTACAGAAATATCCTCCAAATTTTGGCGGAGAGTCACGTCATATTTTTCGATATACTGTAGGCCTACTGTAGGCGACTCGAGTCTCACTAGCGTTGAGTAATGTGCTGTTAAAAGTGGTGTAGGTCTCATTTAAAGATCATATTGAAGTTAGAAGCAATAGGATTTGAAGCAATAACCTACAACTATTTTAGCACGGTTTCGCACTGCTCTGAGACAAGTATGGTCTTGATAAATTAATTAGATTTTTATTTTCACTGAATCTCCGTTTGGGTATTGGTTAGACTACAATTAGAAAATTAGGGTGTAGAAATGTTATGCTCTTAGTGTAACCTTTATTTAACTCGGCAAGTCATTTAAGAACAAATTCTTATTTACAAGGACAGCCTACTCCTTCCTCCCCGCCAGGGAATTGAACCCCGGTTTCCTGCGTGGCCGCACGACATAGGGATTCTTTAGCTAAATAGCCCAGTACTGTAGCCTACTCCCGACCGTCACGTTGTACAGCGCAAAAACCCAGAGGGTACGTCTCGCTTCTTTTTCTTCTGGGATCAGAGAGTGACTATGTGGATGTGTCATAAATTGAACAGAAATGGGTTTGGAGTGTGTCTGTGTGTGTCTGCGCACGCGTGTGTGTTTTTGGAGTTGGAATTGCAGGCCCAGGTGTCAACAGCGCTGTTTCCTTTGAGCAGTGGGGATCGAGGTTTCATTACTATGGCTCCTGCGGGGGAGACATCTCCCCCTGGAATACGTATTTCATTGGCTCTCTACCTGGGCCTCACTCCTTTTGCGTGCAAGTAAATGCATACTCACTCACTCACACACACACACACTCACACTCACACTCACACTCACACTCACACTCACACTCACACTCACACTCTCTCACTCACACTGACTATATCATTGTATATCCTCACTCAGATATATTTTCCATCCTGGCCTTTGTGTTGCCTTGCCTTTTGATTGAAGCATTCTTTGTGGGCATGCACTGGAAAGTAACATCACAGGCACAGGCAACAAAGAAAGAGAATACATTAGCCGAGGGGAGCTATATACACAATACAATGTGGTCCCCCAAATACATATCCAATCACCCTAGAATGGAGATAAGACTCCATGTGTCTTCCACATAGGTCAAATTGTGGCACTACTGATATAAAATGTATAAATAAAATATATTTAATACAGTCAAAGCAATGCTAGGAAAAGATGGGCCTCGAGGTATACTGTGATACCAGGGCAAAACATGCAGATACTAGAGAGATATTACGATTCGTAATGGCGTGTTGTTACACAACCTTAAATGACTCCTGCTCAGATCCTCAAGATGTTATCAGCTCTCAATAAAGGTGGAGGGAGCCGGTCCCTGAAAAAAATCATGAAATAAATTGATTTAATCAGCAGAACGCTCCGAAGCCCCACTCCTGGGTGGCGTGGCGTGGCGTTCCCTTCAGTGCACTGCACATGAAAGCATTTGGGGCTATCGGTGTGCCTCTGCTGAATTCAGGGAGCTGAGAAATAGGTTTGTGCTGATAATGATGCTGGGACCTAGGAGGCTGGTAGTTTGGGCTAATGACGTTTAAGCGCGCATCTCCTCACTTTTCTCCATCACTCCCTCCTTCTCTCTCTCTCTCTCTCTCTTTTTTGCAAGTGCAAGGTAAAAACAGATTTAGGAAATGGATGTCTCACAGCAACAAATTTCCATTTTCCGTTATACTTTTTCCTCCCCATTTCCAGCTATCTTCCCTCCTGTGCCCACACCAGGGCCTGATCTGCTACCGTGTGATTGTCCCCTGATTTAAAAACTCCCCACGGAGTGCCAGGTGATAAAGACTAGGGGAAATTACAGGGCCCTGGTCTCGCCCTGCATGCGCCAAAGCACGCACTGATAGCCACGGTGTGGCTAGCTCACACTACAAAACTATCAACACCAGGAAATGGCAGTGAACCCCATTTAGCGGAGTGCCTACGATAAGGGCATTTGGCCTGATAGCATGCAACACCTGACTTGTTGCTTTGATAGACTACAACAGTCACACGGCCGTTTCGTCTCTCTGTCTTCCTCCCACTCTCCACATGTTTTGTTATTTCAAAGGGGAAACACTGCTTTCAAGTGTTCCTCTTACTCTATATCCTGAGGATTTTCCTTTTTAGGAATAAAAAGCTTGAGTTCAAGATGGCATCTTTTGTCATCTGCATCTTTTCTTTATTTTGGTGAGATTGGTGAAGTTGTTGTAAATCCAGGTCATGTCTCTGTGCCCTACACATTCTTGTGCCTGTTGTTACAGGACATATCACATGGAAATGCAGAGATACAGTTGGGTCCTGGAGGCACAGTAGCACGGGTAATGTTTGGGGTAAAGTGAGCATGCAGAATACCATTACACCTTCCAGACTTCAGACAATGAGCCCCAATATTCTAATTTAAGCTTTTTGATCAAATTACTTTTTTGATCAAACCCTCACTCACCTCATACAACTCTGATATGCCCAAATAAACCTACAAAATGAATAAAAACACAAGGCCAGGTACAAGACCAGATACAAGAGCACTGATATCTAAATTGTTGTCTAGATTGTGGTCGCTCCCTCCCCCAAGAGGCAGCATTTGCGTCCTAATTGGCAACCTTTTTTCTACAAAGTGCACTACTTTTGACCAGAGCCCTATAGGCTATTTAGGGTGCCAATAGGATGCCTTTTGGGATGCTTTTTAGTTGATTAACCATTTTAAAACAATCACACAAACTTGAAAAAGACATGCATGCACAGTGCATTCAGAAAGTATTCAGACCCCTTGACTTTTCCCACATTTTGTTGCGTTACAGCCTTATGCTAAAATATATTAAATATTTTTTTCCCCTCATCAATCTATAAACAATACCCCATATGTTTTGCAAATATACATTTAATAAAAGTCAATACAACATTTACATAAGTATTCATACCCTTCACTTTCTTGAAGCACCTTTGGCAGCGGTTACAGCCTCGAGTCTTCTTGGGTATGACGCTACAAGCTTGCCACACCTGTACTTGGAGAGTTTCTCCCATTCTTCTCTGCAGATCCTCTCAAGCACTGTAAGGTTGGATGGGGAGTGTTACTGCACAGTTATTTTCAGGTCTCTAAAGAGATGCGTGATCGGGTTCGTCCGAAGCCAATCCTGCGTTGTCTTGACTCTGTCCTTAGGGTCATTGTCCATTGTCCGAAGGTGAACCTTCGCCCCCAGTCTGAAGCCCTGAGTGCTCTGGAGGTGGTTTTCATCAAGGATCTCTCTGTACTTTGCTCCATTCTTCTTTCCCTCGATCCTGACTAGTCTCCCAGTCCCTGCAGCTGAAAAACATCCCCACAGCATGATGCTGCTGCCACCAACATGCTTCACTGTAGGGATGATTCCAGGTTTCCTCCAGATGTGACGCTTGGCATTCAGGCCAAAGAATTCAATCTTGGTTCCATCAGACCAGAGACTCTTGTTTCTCATTATCTGAGAGTCCTTTAGTTGCCTTTTGGCAAACTCCAAGAGGGCTGTCATGTGCCTTTTACTGAGCAGTGGCTTCCGTCTGGCCACTCTACCATAAAGGCCTCATTGGTGGAGTGCTGCAGAGATGGTTATCCTTCTGGAAGATTCTCCCATCTGTAGCTCTGTAGTTCTGTCAGACTGACTATCAAGTTCTTGGCCACCTCCCTGACCAAGGCCCTTCTCCCCCGATTCCTCAGTTTGGCAAGGCGGCCAGCTCTAGGAAGAGTCTTGGTGGTTCCAAACTTCTACTTAAGAATGATGGAGGCCACTGTTTTCTTGGGGACCTTCAATGCTGCAGAAATATTTTGATACCCTTCCCCAGATCTGTGCCTCGACACGAACCTGTCTCGGAGCTCTAAGGACAATTCCTTCAACCTCTTGGCTTGGTTTTTGCTCTGACATGCACTGTCAATTTTGGGACCTTATATAGACAGGTATGTGCCTTTCCAAATCATGTCCAATCAATTGAATTTACCACATGTGGACTCTAATCAAGTCGTAGAAACATCTCAAGGAAGATCAATGGAAACAGGATGCACCCGAGCTCAATTTCGAGTGTCATAGCAAAGGGTCTGAATACCTTACGTAATTGGGGTATTTCTGTTTTTTATTTTTAATAAATGTGCAAAAATGGCTAAAAACCTGGTTTTGCTTTATTATTATGGGGTATTGTGTTCAGATTGGTGATATGTTTGATTTGTTTCATCCATTTTAGAATAAGGTTGTACCATAACAACATTTTGAAAAATGGAATGGGTCTGAATTCTTTCTGAATGCACTGTACATGAATAAAATCATAGAGGATAACGCACAATAAAGTCTGGGACTTATTTCCATTTTGGCAGCCAGCATCTGCTTTAGGGTCCACTGCTGGTGCTGATGATGGTGGTGGTAATGGTAGTCCCAGGCCTCCTGTGTGTATGACTCGGAGGGACGGCAGCTGTCGAGAATAGGGGCAATTATTCACTCATCGCCTTGCAGTACAAGGCCCAGAGACCGCCGTCACTGATTAGTAATCAGATGGAAGGAGGAAGCGCGTCGAACAGAGAGGGTGTGTGTGTTGGATAGAGATTGTTTGTGTGTGTGTGATAGAGAATTTACTGTATGTGTGTGTGTTGGTTTCTGTGTGTGTGATGAAGTGATTAAGTTTATGGATGTGATTTTTGTGAGTAAGATTGTGTGTGCTCTCACAGACCCAATCCCCTCTATGAGATCATTGCTCCCAGGTTGTGTGTCTCTGGGTGGTAGATGGTTCTTTCGTCTTTGCATGAGCGGATGAGAGAGTGAGACGGGGTGGGGGGGTGAGTGATTGAGTGCTCTCGGCTTTCTTCCTGTGGAGATACATGAGGCAAGCTTCTAAATATGAATGCATTTAAAACACAGCGAGGGGGGAAAAAGGGCAAAGCCAGGCTTTTGATTTTAGCTTTTGTCATGTTTTTTATTTGTTCACTGACACTTAAAGCCTGGGTTATTTCGACTTTGGCTAAATCACACCATGATACTATATCAATAGAATTTACATATTTCTAAGTGGGATTTTTTGCCTTTTACTCATGTTACCTATCCGTCTACTTTTATTTCAACAGATACGTTCACATGCACAATCAAAGCATAACGACACCGTGTGCCATATTTGCTCTGACCATGCCTGTAAACGTTGCCTCACCCGTTCCCTGTTCACTCTCCCATTCGTAATGATGGCTTACCTGGATGGCACATTTTCCTCAGAAATCACTCAGTCTCGAACATATGTGCTTCTCTGGTGGGCCATGCCGCGGCGGTGTTCAAATATCCCCAGCCAATGAGAAGTGGCGTTGAGAAGACTGCTGATAGGTTGTGCTGACACGGGTCTATGCTCGTACCAAATGATATGAAGTATTGCACGTTTATTAATGGAACGGGGGGAAAGCAATGCTTTATAATCATTTTGCACCTTCCGGAGACACCACTTCCCCGAGATGAAGAGGAGTCCGATGATAGATGAAGCATTTACTCTCAAGAATGCAAGCACAATGCATATTGTAATGTGCCTCCGAAAAAGTTTGAGAGACGCTGCTCTTAAAATCAGACTTTGCTTTAGAGTGTGGACCATTATTCTTCCATAACTCACTGGCAAACATTAACAAAATACTTTTCCCGAACAGGTCGTGATTGATTACAACAGCAGATTTAAACCGCATGATGATAGCATTATTGTTAGGACGCTTGAACGCTCTCTGTCACCCTACGTAAGAGGGGGTATAAACGTTCGTTGATCATTATAACGAGGGCCCAGAGGGTCACATAGTCAGGGAAAAACTCCTAACCCAAGTTCTTAACCTCTATGTGGACTTTCTTAACCTTCACTTCTACAGTGTGTATATTAGGACAGCCTTAGGCAACTCTGAGGGTGTCCTTATATGGACACTGTACATTTCAAATCAAGTATTACCTAATTCATCTTTAGTCATAGAGTAAACTCTCCCTGAGTATCACCTCAAGACAGCTGCAGCTTCTTCAGTCTCCGGCTCCAGTTTACACTCTCTCCAACCACAGAGGAGCTAAATGTGGCCTGGTAATCTGGCTTAGTTGATTACATGGGAACACACACTGAGCAACACCCTCTAATAGGGGACTGGGTCTGCCACTGCTACGCATGGCTGGGTACCTTCATGGGCGGTCTCCCATGCTTAGATGAGGATTATTACCCACTCCTCTGCTTTACTCCTCTCTCTCTCCTTCTCTGTTTCCCTCTCTGTCTTTCTGTTTCTGTATGTATGTCTGCCTCTCTCTCTCTCCTTCTCTGTTTCCCTCTCTGTTTATCTCTCTCTCTTTCACTGTCTAGCTCTCTCTCCTTTCTTTTCCCCCCCTGTCGAGAGGAGGGAAAGAGAGATACGGAACCGGTCAATGCACTGGAAGCCCGTGCCGTCTCCTGTGGATAGTGTCACAGGGCATCAGGGCTGCGCTGGTTGAGTGGAGAGCAGGGTAGCACGCAGAAAAGGATATAGGAAAGGGTGAGGCACTTAACCTCATTGGATGTGATGCTCCCGCAGGCAATCAGTTTAGTTGGGTTACGATTTAGCTCTGGCAGAAGGGTGGGTCCCACTCAAGTCTGCTTGGTTTTAATTTAATTTTGTGAAAAAGTGTTTGATATTAACCAGTTTAAATGTTCCATGGCATTCCTTCATAACTGAACAAATAATGCTGCCAATTCATTCATCCTATCCCAAGGGTTTCCAAACTTTTCCCGCACACAATCCAGTGACCTTAACCATGTAACCACATCAGTTTGGAAATCACTGACCTAGGCCTATATTCTAATGTCCATGGTCTTCTCCCTCTCTCTCTCTCTCTCTCTACCCCCTCAGCTCCCCCCACACCTATAGCCCCTCCGGAGCTCCTGGCGGTGGGTGCTACCTACCTGTGGATCAAGCCCAACGCCAACTCCATCATCGGGGACGGACCTATCATCCTGAAGGAGGTGGAGTACCGCACCACCACAGGCAACTGGGCTGAAACCCACATCGTGGACGCCCCCACCTACAAGCTTTGGCATTTGGACCCCGATGTGGAGTACGAGATCAAGGTTCTGCTGACCCGGCCCGGCGAGGGGGGCACAGGACCTCCAGGACCCCCGCTCATCACCCGGACCAAGTGTGCTGGTGAGTGGAACAATGTGGTTTCTGTGTCTGTACTGTGTATCTGTTGTTGTTCTATTGTGTTGATGTGCTTATTTGGGTCCCCATTTGGGTCCACATTAGCTGACGCCTTAGCGACTGCTACCGTAGTCTTCCTGGGTTCCTTTCAAACTAGCGAAGAATGAAGAGCTATACTCCTAGTTCAAGGATAGTGTGTGGGTTTTTACTGCTAATCTGTCAATGCTGTACATTGGGTTCCTTTTTGACCCTTTGATGATGGCACCTACTTTACATTCCCATTATCTATGTGTAGGTTATCGAATCCATCAAATAGCCACCACAAAATGCGGAAAACGAGAACCAAATGGATTTTCCCTTGCGACCGTCAATGAGTTCACTGTGTATCACCTGCCTCCATAAGGCCCACCATCTTCTTTCGCCCAGTCGGCTTCAGAAGGTCACACTTCCTGATTCCCCCAGTCTCTCCGTTTGCATCCCAAATGGTACCCTATTCCCTATATAGTGCACTAATTTTGACCAGGGCCCATAAGGGTCTAGTTAAAAGTAGTGCACTATGTATGGCAGGGCTCTCCAAAACCGTCCTGTGGGTTTTAACTCCAACCCTAATCTAGCCCACCTGATTCTAATAATTAGCTGGTTGATAAGCTGAATCAGGTTAGTTTCAACTGGGGTTGGAGTGAAGACCTACAGGAGGGTAGCTCTCCAGGAACAGGGTTGGAGAGCCCTGATATAGGGAATAGGGTGCCATTTGGGAAGCTGCCTCACTCTATGCCAGTACTTCTCCTTATTCACTGAAGTCACTACTCAGGATGAGACGATAAAACCGACACGTTACCAGAGGGTGAAAAAAAAACAAGTGTCTCTCTAATTAATACTCCTTGGGAGCTCAAGCTCAAATCAAAGATAATGATAATTGAGATGTTAAGAATGTGCAGGAAGAAGAGGCTTCTCTGGGAAAGGGGTTAGGTGGGAGCAATTTTCCGTAATAATTATTAGCCCAGTGGGTAGCGTAGGGAGCATGTGGAAGAAAGACACACTTCATTTGATAAAGTGACAGCTAATCAGATCAACCATGTGTGTGTGTGTGTATGAGAGAGACTATGTGTGTGTGTCTTATCTGTTTCTGTGTGTCTGTATGTATAAAGAGAGGACTGGTGTGTGTGGTAGTGTGTGTCGTGTGTGTGTGTGTGTGTGTGTGTGTGTGTGTGGTGTTGTGTGTTGCTTGTGTGTGTGTGTGTGTGGTGTGTGTGTGTGTGTGTGTGTGTGTGTGCAACGTGTGGTGAATTTATGTTGACTGTATGTGTGTGTGCAACTGTGGTCTATGTGATTTTATGTGTGGTGTATCAAGGGTTGGAAAAGCGGTTCAGGAACAGAACCGAAAACCGGAAAAATAATGAAAATTGAGGAACAGATCCCGAACCTGAAACTAAAGTGATCTGAATCTGTTCGGAACAGAACCGTTATTTTAACCATGGGAACCGGTTAACCTCTAACGAGTCACAACCCGGATCCGGGATCCCCCCATCAAAAAACTGACTAGCCTAGCCTAAAGCCACAGGGATATCATATAATCAATGTTCATGAAATCACAAGTCCAAGACAACAAATGAAAGATAACAGATCTTGTGATACCGCCCATCATTTCCGATTTTTTTAATGTTTTACAGGGAAGACACAATATGTAAAATCTATTAGCTAAACCACGATAGCAAAAGACAACCTTTTTTTTCTCCACCATTTTTTTCCTGCATGGAGCAGCTATCACAATTTCGACTAATAAATAAGATATATATAGGCACTAACCAAGAACCAACTTCATCAAGATGACAGTCCTGATCAACATATTTATGGTATAGCATATGCTTTTTGTAGAAAAATGTGGCATATTTCAGGTATAATCCACAGTTCTACATTGCAGCTGCACTCTGAATTAGCGTTGGAAGCACCGGAATAATCTAAGAGACCGACGTCAATTACAAAATACTCATCCTAAAACATTTCTGAAAATACAACGCATACAGCAAATGAAAGCCCAACATCTTGTGAATCCAGCCATCATTTCTGATTTTTAAAATGTTTTACAGGGAAGACACAATATGTAAATCTATTTAGCTAACCACGTTAGCAAAAGACACAGTTTTTTTACTCCACCAGTTTTACTTCCATCAGTAGCTATCACAATTTTGACTAAATAAAGATTATATAAGCCCCCCACTAACCAAGAAACAATTCATAAGAAATGACAGTCTGACAAATATTTTGTATGGTATAGCATATGGTTTTTTTAGAAAAATGTGCATTTTTGATGTATAAATACAGTTTACATTGCAGCCACTATCACAAAACTCACCCAAAGCGACTAGAATAACTACAGAGAGCAACGTGTATTACCAATTACTCATCTTAACCTGTTTGGGCTATAGGGGCGTATTGGAAAAACTGGAAAATATGTGCAAATTTTCAACCGGCCTCTTAATCATTTTTGGCTCTTACATATAGCATATTGTTAATACTATTGGATAGAAAAGAGTCTCTAGTTTCTAAACCGTTTTAATTTTTTCTCTGAGTGGACACAAGTCCTTTGGCAGCACTTTCCCCGACCAGGAAGTAAATGCAAGATGTTTATTGCTCGCTTCAACGCTCTGCGATACATGGTCTGCCACCTATGACCCGACACACCACGTACGCTTCCTCTGGGGCTAAGAAGAGCGTCAGAGGAGAAAGCTTGTATCCTTGTTCTGACGTGAAATAAGACCTATTTCTTTGACGTGACCGTCAATTTCAGGAAGTCAGAAGCGCGCGACTTGGGAGAGATATCATGTTTTGTTTTGCTGCCGTTTCGGATGTGAACTATCTCCAGCTCGGATTTGATTTGATAAATGAGACCATGTCATCGTAATGTATGTTTTTAATATAGTTTAATCAGATTATTGAATTTTTTCGGGAGTTTGCCGTGTTCCGTAATGTTTACTTTGTTTACGTTGGAGAGATCGTGCCACTCGACTAGTACCCTGCTAAATGAAGATGAAAGTTGCCATTCTGAATGGATTGAACGACTTTTCTGGACTAAGGACAACTTGATCAACATTTCGATGAAAGATCAGCCAAAGTAAGACCAAATATTATTATGTTATTTCATATATCTGTCGTGCATGTCAACTGGTCGCGCGCGCCCAAGTGTGTCTGTCTGGCGTGGTTATGCTAATTTAGCGCTACATTTAGTTTTCGATGTAAAACATTTATAAATCGGAATATTGTCTGGAATCACAAGAATCCTGTTTTTCAATTGCTGCACAGTATGTATTTCTCAGAAATGTTTATGAGGAGTAATTAGGTATTTGATGTTGGTGTCTGTAATGTTATGGCTGCTTTCGGTGCAATTTTTGATTGTAGCTGAAATGTAATTTATGATTTTATACATAAATATGCACTTTTTTCAAAAAAAACATATGCTATACAATAAATATGTTATCAGACTGTCATCTATGAAGTTGTTTCTTGGTTAGTGGCTATATATATCTTCATTTGGTCGAATTAGTGATGCTGGTGATGGACGTAAAAACTGATTGGTTTTAGAAAGTGGTGTCTTTTGCTAAGGTGGTTAGCTAATAGATTTACATATTTTGTCTTCCTGTAAAACATTTAAAAATCGGACATGTTGGCTAGATTCACATGTCTGCTTTCGTATGCTGTATTGGACTTGTTAATGTGTGAAAGTTAAATATAAAAAAAAAATGTATTTTTTGAATTGCCGCTCTGCCTTTTCAATGGAATGTGGAGGAGTGCCGCTACGCACCCGTGATCCCTAAAGGTTAAAACATTTCTGAAAAATACACAGCGTACAGCAAATGAAAGCCCAACATCTTGTGAATCCAGACAATATTTCAGATTTTCTAAGTGTTTTACAGCGAAACACAATATATCGTTATATTAGCATACCACATGAGCTAACATCACCCCAGCATTGTTCAAGGCAAAAAGCGCGATAACGTTATCACAAACCAAATATATTAATTTTTTCACTAACCTTCTCAGAATTCTTCAGATGACAGTCTGTAACATCATATTACACAATGCATATAGAGTTTGTTCGAAATGTGCATATTTGCATCACAAATCGTGGTTATGCTATGTAATCAGTCAAAACATGGCATGCATTCTGGCCGGCGCCATCTTGGAAGGGCACCTAAGTTTACGATTATTTATCGATTAGATTGACTAAAAATACAGGTTGGACAGCTAATGAAAGATGCATTGGTTATTAATGCAACCGCTGATTTAGATTTTTTTAATTAACGTTACTAGACATACAGTGTGCGTTACAGCAGACTAGTGCGCAATAATGGCCGAAAAATATCTCTTACTTTTGGACGAGCTTCCAACAGAATCTTGGGCAAGGTTTCCTTTTGTCAAAAGAATCGTTGCTTTGTTGTAAAACGTCCACTTCAATTCGGAACTAGCAGCTAACAGTAGCTACGTGGCACACACATGTCCAAATCCTCAAACGCAATACTACGAAATTCCAAAATAGCAATATACTCGCATAAACTGATTAAATCGGTTTCAAATAACTTCGTTATGATGTTTCTAACACCTATACCGAATTAATACAGACGGACATATCTAAGGCCGATACTGAGCGTTTCAAAATGCTATCCTGAGGTCTTGCGTTGCGTAATGGCGGAAGTCGAAAAGAGAGCGCACCTCGTTCCTTGCCTTTATAAGCTCTAGAATACGTAGAAACACCATTCCACTTCTCATTGGTTACTGACATCCAGGGAAGGCGGGTGCAGTTCATTTCGATCCATAGGGCACACACAGAGCTTTAAACTGATCCGAGATCGAGCCTAGTTTTCAGACCTTCGCATGTCCTGTCATATTTCGCTGTAGAAAGAGTTCTGGTTCACCCACAGACATAATTCAAACGGTTTTAGAAACTAGAGATTGCTTTCTATCCAATTGTAATAATAATATCATATTGTACGAGCAAGAATTGAGTACGAGGCAGTTTAATTTGGAGACGCAAAATGTCGAAGTTGAAACAGCACCCCCTGTAGTGACAATAAGTTTAATAAGGTTATTCTATGTTCGGGGCAACAAAGACCCTATGCAAAACCCTCACTGTCACTCAGAAGAGAATGCGCCCTTACCTGCTTCACCAAAGGCCCATGCGAGGAAGTTTGTGCCCCCGCATTGCCAAAAGGTTAGTGGGCAGTGTTTAGGGCCTGGTCAAAGTGTTCATCTGCCTCGGGGCAACTGCTATGATGTTCCTTTAATGGCTCCGCCAATGTACATTCACCACATGGACATGCCATGTTGGTCAACATGTATCACAAACCCAGTGCTCATTTGGAATGAGCAATTCTGCCTTGCTGTCCATTAGTTTGGGTAGTGTGTGTGTTTAATGGGAGGTTAGAAATACTGAACCGTAGTGATATCAGTTGAAAGGGAAATGACCACTGCTACATCCTGACAATGTTTATGAGGTTACTGCTTATGTGTGAGGAATGTGTCTTGAGCATAATTCTAAATGTCGAGACTAGAATAAAGGGAGGGGTGTGTAGCGAAGATGCGCTATAGGAACATCTCTCTCCGCTGTTGCGCACTGACTCCCAACAATTCGTGCACACTATTTGTTTCATTGTGTCAATGTTTGTCAATGCAGCTTGGTCTCATCGACTAGACATAACATAATAAAAGTAAATCTGGGACACTTAAATTAGTATGATATGTTACATTTGGTTACATAAGACAGATGGTTATTTAAGGCATAAACTAAAGTAGGATGGGTGGGCGTATAATGTGAACATCTAGCAACCCAAGGTTACAAGTTTGAATGTCATCATGGACAACTTTAGCAACGTTTCAACTACTTACAGCTTTTTAGCTACTTTGCAACTACTTAGCATGTTAGCTAACCCTTCCCCTAACCTTAAACATTTTAGCTAACCCTTCCCCTAAACTTAACCCTTCCCCTAAATCTAACCCTAACTCCTAGCCTAGCTAAAGTTAGTCACCTAGATGATAACATTTGTAACATACGTTTTGGAAATAGTGTACTTTGTGCAAATTCATAATAGATATTACAAATTGTAATTCGTAACATACCATACTAAATGGGGTGTCTCTGATTAACAGACAGAATAATACGAAATGCTGTAAGACCAGGTTGGTCAATGTTTATCAATACCCCATGAAATATATATATTCATCAGTGAAGTTACTGTTAATCCCAAAATATTCTCCCATTAATTTACAGTGCATTTGGAAAGTATTCAAACCCCTTGACTTTTTCCACATTTTGTTACATTACAGCCTTATTTTAAAATTAATTAAATCGTTTTTTCCCCCTCAGCAATCTACACACAATACCCCATACTGACATTTTTGCAAATTTATTTTAAAAAAAATTAAAAATGAAATATCACATTTACATAAATATGCAGACCCTTTACTCAGTACTTTGTTGAAGCACTTTTGGCAGTGATTACAGCCTCGGGTCTTCTTGGGTATGACAGTACAAGCCTGGCACACCTGTATTTTGGGAGTTTCTCCCATTCTTCTCTGCAGATCCTCTCAAGCTCTGTCAGGTTGGATGAGAAGAGTCGCTGCACAGCTTTTTTTCAGGTCTCTCCAGAGATGTTCGATCAGGTTCAAGTCGAGGCTCGGGCTGGGACACTCAAGGACATTGAGACTTGTCCCGAAGCCACTCCTGTGTTGACTTGGCTGTGTGCTTAGGGTCGCTGTCCTGTTGGAAGGTGAACCTTCGCCCCAGTCTGAGGTCCTGAGCATTCTGGAGCAGGTTGTCATCAAGGATCTCTTTGTACTTTGCTCTGTTCATCTTTCCCTCAATCCTGACTAGTCACCCAATCCCTGCCACTGAAAAACATCACTACAGCATGATGCTGCCACCACCATACTTCACCGTAGGGATAGTGTCAGGTTTCCTCCAGACATGACGCTTGGCATTCAGGCCAAAGAGTTCAATCTTAGTTTCATCAGACCAGAGAATCTTGTTCCTCATGGTCTGAGTACATTAGGTGCCTTTTTGCCAAACTCCAAGTGGGCTGTCATGTGCCTTTTACTGAGGAGTGTCTTCCGTCTGACCATCAGGTTCTTGGTCACCTCCCTGACCAAGGACCTTCTCCCCCGATTGCTCAGTTTGGCCGGGCAGCCAGCTCTAGGAAGAGTCTAGGTGGTTCCAAACTTCTTCCATTTAAGAATGATGTAGGCCACTGTGTACTTGGGGACCTTCAATGCTGCAGAATTCTTTTGGTACCCTTCCCCAGATCTGTGCCTCGACACAGTCCTGTCTCAGCGCTCTATGGACAGTTCCTTCGACCTCATGGCATGGTTTTTGCTCTGACATACACTGTCAGACACTGGGACCTTATATAGACAGGTGTGTGTCTTCCCAAATCATGTCCAACCAATTGAATTTACCACAGGTGGACTACAATCAAGTCCACCATCAATGATGATCAATGGAAGCAGAATGCACCTGAGCTCAATTTAGAGTCTCATAGCAAAAGGTCTGAGTACTTATGTAAATAAGGTATTTCTTTTTTTTTCTTTTTTTAATACATTTGGAAAAAGATCTACACCTGTTTTCGCTTTGTCATTATAGGGTATTGTGTGTAGATTGAGAATATATATGTTTTAATCCATTTTAGATTCAACGTAACAAAATGTGGGAAAAGTCAAGGGGTCTGATTACTTTCCGAATGCACTGTTTACTGAACAGCAGCGCAGTCATCAACTACATGCACCATGTCTTCAACTACGGAGTTGGGGAAACACGTGTGGACCTGAATTGTGATAATTGCAGTGGTCATAACAAGAACAAGTTTGTGCTCTGGTATTGTGTCTGGTGGACCATGCACAAGCTCCAGCACAGTGTGGACCTTCACTTCATGATCACAGGCCACACGAAGTTTGCCCCCAACTGGTGCTTCGGCCTCATCAAGTAGCGCTTCAGAAAGACCAGAGTGAACAATTTGTCTGAGATTGTTGGTGTTGTGAAGGACAGCACTGACAGGAGTCAACATCCCACAGCTGGTTGGACTGGAGGATGGTACAGTGCTGGTGGAAAGCTATGGCTGGCAACAACACCTGACTCCGTACTTCAGGCCACTGCCACAGATCAAGCAGTACCAGCACTTCAGGTGAACTTCAGCACTTTCATTGCATTGCATGAGGTTATTCTTCTGATCTAAACTTGGGAGGTGAATTGATGTTGTGCAGGGTTGTAATGTCCTCAGATTTTTTGTTGTTATTCCCTGTTTTACACCTTCGATGCTTTGGAGCCTGGTGATGTTGTCACCAAGGAGTATTCGGACTGTCGCGACCAGGTTTCAGCAACAGCGCAACGCTGACATCCTTCCTCCCATGGATGGTCTGCCTGTACAAGCCCCACAAGACTGGACACAGCTAGACAAACGTAACTTTTTGAGAAGATCAGGGAGTTTTGCGACGAAGAGGCTATGGACATCACATGCCCTGCACCAAAGTCAAGGAAACAGGCTCTCCGAATATAGATTCCCTTGTTCACGCGTGGTTCGGAAGGACCAGTCATCAGCACTATCTGCAGTTCCTCTATTCAAATGACTCTCTCCTAACACACACGCCATATGTTGCTGCTACTTATTTTTTATCCTGCTGCTCAGCCACTTTACCCCTTGATTGTATGCATATAGCTACCTCACCTCATTGATATCGTTATTGATATTGTTCTTGTACATACTGTATATTATTTTATTTTGACACTATCTATTTCTTATATTGCTACTATGGAAGTAACCATTTAGCTGTACCGTTTACACCTTCTGTAGAGACCCATCCACTTAGCGACTTAGCAAAATATTGATATATAAAATGAATATTGATATGTGTGGTCGTAACGTGACAATATCACAACAATATCATGTGACGACCACATAAATATATGGTGCATCCACAGAAATATATGGCGCATGCATCTGTTTATGTACTGTACATGTGCACCTCACTCAGCTTAACTTATATATGGAATACTATGTGATACAGTGGGCTCCAAAATTACTGGCACCCCTGACTGACAATGCACAAACAATACCTCAAAAAATATAAACAATATAATTATAGAGAGAAACTCTAAATACCAACATGTGAGAAATACTGCGCTTCATGTTTCAATAGAATTCATGTTTCAATAGAACCAACCAAAATCACCCAATTATTTAATACAAAATACATTTCACAAAAATCAAGGTTTCATAATTAGAATATAATATACTTTTTACTCCATACATTTTCTCTGACATCCAAAAGTACTTTTTACATTTTGACAGGAAAATTGTCCAATTCACACACTTATCAAGAGAACATCTGATCTCTTGAGCATCTGATCCGGCAGACTCACTAAACACAATTGCTTAATTTGTAAGTTATGTCTGAGTGTTGGAGTGTGCCCCTGGCTATCCGTCAATAAAAAATAAAAAAGAGAAAACAATTGTGCCGTCTGGTTTAATATAAGGAATTTGAAATGATTTATACTGGATGTGGCTAGGGTTTATAGCATTTATTTCACATGACCCATCAATTTAGGCAAGTGTGTCTGGTTAAGCATCATCTAGTATTGATAAAATATGTTTATCTGGACACTTTTTGTTTACCTGGAATTTTTCCTTATTGTAGACTACTACCACTTTTAGTCTTAATCTTTACTTCATTAGTCACTGTTTAGCGCATGACCTCATGTGAATCCTTAAAGAGATGGGTGGGGCTGACTTAAGAGGGTGTGAACAATGCTGAATGGGTGTAGACAAAGGAGAGCTCTCCAGTGGGTACCAAAACATTCAAAGGCCCTTTTCTCAAAAGTGAGTTTACAAGTGTATCAACTTTCAAAGCAGAATTACTTTCCCATTGTTCCTCAAAAATGCTGTGTGTGATATACCATTTGTAGCTCTGAGTCTCTACTTTTATCCAATCTATAAAGAAAAAATAATAATAATCAAATTCTGCTACAAAAGACCGAATCCAGGTGGTGAGTCACAAATGCGGAGCTATAGGGAGCTGTCCATATTGTTACAGAATTTGGGAGGCACACGGCGATGCTGTACAGAGCTCGATTTGGCCACCGAAAGCTCCGCAATTCCGTCAAACATTCCACGCAGAGCCTCCGGATGGCATTGCTGGAGCAAGGATAAATTGGCTGTTAGCTTGCATAGATATATATGCCAGAGAAGGTGCAGAATATGTGTGTCCAAATATATTTAAGTGCCCGTTTGGGGATGTTGTAGTTAGTTCACTTTTGGGTAACTCAAGGAGAGACCGTATCTGAGCCTGGTACCCCACCTGTATCTTATTGGTTAAGACAGGTTTTGTCTGATGAGAGGCTTTTTCTTTTGAATGCTGACATTTTGAAGTCAGAACTTTATATAGGCTATATATTTCTAAATATCACCATCTTTAAAACACCAACGCTGTGTAAATAAATCACTCATTAGCACCTCTACCTGCCTGCCTACTGCTGTATCTTTGTCCTGACTGAAAGCCTCTATTTTAAGATGCCAACAAGATGCCTAGCGCTTCAAGGCGTGCTTCTTCCGTTCTCTCTCACACTCTCCTCACCCACAAAAGCTCAGCTGCATCTCCCGCCCTACACTGTGACTGACAGCAGGGTGTGTGTTTGTCCTTCATTATGATTAAAGCATGCTGTTTAGGCAAAATACCATTAGCTCTTAATAGGGATAGGCATCCCGCTAGTGGGACACCGGTCGACAACATCATGTGAAATTGGAGTGCGCGCAATTCAGATAAATAATCGTAATATTAAACATTCATGAACATACAAGTATCTTATATCATTTAAAAGCTTACATTCTTGTTAATCTAAATGCGTTGTCCGATTTACAATAGGCTTTACAGCGAAAGCATACCATGCGATTGTCTGAGGACGGCGCCCCACAACATATTTTTCAACCAGCACAGGCTTCACAAAACCACAAATAGCGATTAAATAAATCACTTACTTTTGAAAATCCTCTGTTTGCTACAACATGAATGGTCGGTTTGTTAGATAAAATTATTCTTTATATTCCAAAAAGTCTGCTTAGTTGGCGCCATCGATTTCAGTAATCCACTCATTCAACATGCAGACAAAGGAGTCCAAAAAGCTACCGCTAAACTTCGTCCAAACAAGTCAAACGATGTTTCTATTTAATCCTCAGGTACCCTAAAATGTAAATAAACTATAATATTGAATACGGAAAGTAGTATGTTCAATAGGAAAGTAAAATTAGTAAGTGCATCTAGTGGAAGCCATAGGAATTGCAATCAGGGAGCCGGAATTACATAGGAACAATAGGTTTCCATTATAAGCCTGGGACCTAAAAAAAAAAGATTTTGCGGTTGGTTTTTCTTAGGACTTTCGCCTGTCATATCAATTCTGGTATAGTCTCAGACATTGTTTTAATAGTTTTAGAAACTTCAAAGTGTTTTCTATCTAATGCTACCAATTATATGCAAATCCTGGCTTCTGGACCTGAGTAACAGTTAACTTTGGGCACGTCAGTCAGGCGGATATTCAGGAAACTAGACTTAAACTTATTTTGCTGTTCGGAACAGTAGAATGGAATTAAAAAACAATGGTTCTGTTCATAACGAAACCATTGGAAAGTCATTTAAGTTCCAACCCCTGGTGTGTACACAGTATGTGACTATTTCTGTGCGTACTTGTGCGTGTGTCCCTGATTGCTTGTGCGTGTGTGTATGTGTGTGCATGCCATGGTCCCTGCGAGGCCCTGATGGGGAATTGGTAATTGAGGTGAGCAGATGAGCAGCCGTGAAACTCTCTGTTCTCCAGGTGAGAGAGATGATGAAGGAGCTCTGTGTGGGAGCGCCGACACAGTGGGGAGGCACCACTGATCTGGTGCAAATGCTCCAGCACTGTTAGTGTTTTTTTCTTCTCTTCTCTCCTTATTTCTTCACGCATCTCTTTCTCGTATTCTCTTTTTCTGCTTTTCTTTGAATTCTCTCTATACATTTAGCCTCTATTCATCGCTCACTCTCTTATCTATTTCCCATGCTCTCTCCCTCTCATTACCCACTGCTTTACTTGACATGTCCTTTCCCACTCTTGCTCATTCCCACTGCTGCGAGACACACTACCTTCATTCTCAATAGTGCCGATGAACGGGAAAAGGACTTTGTCAGGGCTTTCTCAAGGTGTAAAATGCTAAAAGTAATTTAGAGAGGCAGGGAAGCAAAAAAGACAAAGGGAACATATTTGAATTGAGACAGTTGCAGCCTTCTCTGACCTTTTAAAGTTTATGCAGGGTGAATATGTGTGGGAGTGTGTCTGTGTGTGAATCTGCAGACAAATGCGTGTCTATCTGCATCTTGGTCATTAGTCTTTTTGTTTGTTGGTGCTGTAGCTGTGTGTGTTTGAGCTAGTTTGCTAGTCTTTACACATCGGGTTGGTCTAATCCTGAATACTGATTGGTTAAAAGTGCATTCCAGCCAGTTGTCTATTCCACAAGTTACCCCCGGCTAAATCTATGACGTTAAAATGCCTATTTACTTTGTTGCATCTCACTGTGCAATCCACTGTCTCACCAGCCCAGGCAGGGAAGTTATAAATCTTCACTATAAAAAGCATCAAGAAATCATCTCACATTTCTTTTAGACTAACATTTTGTTTTCAACAGCGGAGATTTGTATAAACCTTTTTCTCTGACATTTGCAGCATTGTTTCAATATTGAAACTGTCACATAGTAATGAACATGTAGGGGTTGGGAGTCGGGACGAGCGAGAGAGGCAGGCAGCATTTTCAATCAGTCGAAATCATGAATCAGCCGGCATCATTTTTATGGATATATACAAATAAATGTACATTGAAAAAAAGTCAAACGTAACGCAGCTAGTTTGCAGTCTTTCCAGCGTCAGTCTTTCCAGCGTCAGTTATTGTGTTAGCTGTGTTGTTGGCTAGCTGCTCTGAATAACAGTGTCCTAACAAAAGAGCATATCATATATGCCAGGCGAAATCATGCCTCATTAACTCATTGTTATGGATGTATCCAAATAAATGTCACTAGAAAACAGCTTACACAAATGCAGCTACTGTTGTTATTCTTTCTGCACTGTTTGACATGACTAAGTTAGCCATAGTTGGCTAGCTAGCAAGCAAGGGATAAGAATGTTCCCAGCCAGTATGGCAATGGAACATTTAGAACGAACGACTGAGTCGCGTCCATAGATACAGAACAAAGAGACTGAACGACTGGGTCGTGTCTCTGGCAACCAAACCAATAGAACAAACGACCAGCCGGCTCAGGTAGCAATCCTAGATTTGTTTCGGGACTATATCTTGTGGAAGGACTTCGTCTCGGGCCTAACAACACATTGGCCAATATATCCTCCAAACACCAGCTTCTTGGGCATTATCACTTAAATGTGCCTCTGTGTGTGTGTGTTTATGTGTCTGTGTGTGGTCCTTTGTCAGCAGCCATCCCTCTCTGTACCCAGAAACAATTTAGCTAGGTGAAAATGATGTGCTATAGTGGTTCCATGCCACCGGCTCTGCAGGTATCCACCACACCCCCACCGCACCCACACACACACACTCCCGGACCCCCTGCCTCAGAAGACCCACTTCCACACCGCTTCTTCCCTGATAGAATGCACCCAATTCTAGCTGACAGACACAATCCGTTCCACCTCCCCCCCCCCCCATTTTCGCCACTCTACCACACATTAACACTGTCAAAGGCTAAGGCAATGAACAGAGCCCTCCTGGAGGAAACTGTGAGCCCCGAATGGAACCTGAATGGAGACTGAACGCACAGGAATTGTTACGGTCCGCAGGAAGAAGAGTTTGTAATGCATCTCTGTACCGGTTTAAAGACAGGAAGAGGATGGTTCTTGGGCTGGAAGCCGACAGCTCTCGAACCAGTTACAGATTGCCTCGTCACTTTGGATTGGCCTGTGGAGGCTGACCTGAGAACAGTGTGGACAAGGGGGGAGATCTCTGTGTACAGAAGGCTATGCAGTGATGTATCTCAACTCGGTTCAGGCTCTTTTATTAATGCAACACAGTATGTATTCCATCCAGAAGGTGTTGGTCCCAATGTTCGAACAGTCACATGACTGTGGTGTGTTTCATATCCGCTGAAGATGACCTGATACTGTTTGAGAGGTTTGAGTGCACACAGATGAGAGTCGCAGCCAATAAACACATAGTGCTCCTTGGGTGTTTGCATTCGTGTGGAAGAGGCTGCCTGTTTTCATCATATCAGAGGCAGCCAGGAAGGAGAGAGAGGGGGATGAAGAGGGAAGGATGAGGAAGGAGGGAGGGAGGGAGACAGTGGGGGCAGAGCTGAGGTGAAGTGGAACAAAGATTCTGCTGGCCACGGCTCTGTGGCACCGTACTGTAACTCCTCTGTGTACTGGGCTAGTTGGGCGGTGTGAAGTGCAGCAGAAAGGAACATGTGTTTTCTGAATTGGAGGCCGCTATGTTTACCTGTCAGAGAGACGTCACGGGGGAGGGAGTGAGGGGGAGGCAGAGAGGGAGGAAGAGGAGATTGGATCGGATATGGCAGGTGTGGCAGCTGTGCCGAGGACTGGCCAGAGGTAAGGTGAGGAGGCGAGAGAGTTGAGAGGAGGGTGGGAGTAGGGGTATGTTAGTGCCAGTGCGGGGCATGGAGTGTGGGGGTGAAGGGGGTCAGTGATTGGCCTCATATATGCTCCGGGGCCCTGCCCGCTCGCTTGTCTGCCCGCCTGGCTAGTTTGAGTGTTGGCAGCCAGCAGCGCTTGAGTGGCACACCAGGGCCACGGGGGAAACTCAAAGCACACATTGATATTTCATATCTACATTTTGTAACACACATTTTCACATTTTGTTGCGTTACAAAGGGATTGAAATATATGTAATTGTCATTTTGTCAATGATCTACACAAAATACTCCATAAAGTCAAAGTGAAAAAAAAATTCTACAAATGTTTACAAATTAATCAAATTAAGTATTCACCCCCTGAGATTGAAATTTTGTTGATATTATGTTAAAAGTCAGTGTACTGAAGGCAACACTAGACTCAACAAATTTACACTTTTCCGAAAAACTCAAATTCGACCGGAGCCTTGATTTTGTTTGACAATCTCAGTTTTTCTCTCACACCTCCTCGATTTCAAGGCTTTGGAGCGAATAGATCACCGCAATTTAATTTGCTCCTGGCTCTCTGCCCTCTCTGGCCTATATTCACTCAGAGGTGAATTGTGGGTACACTCCTCAGGTTGAGACCCATTATTAATGTCCACCAGGTGACGATGAGGGACGTGGCAACTTCGGATCCCAGCGTGTCGCTTCAGCTCACACTGTCATCCCTCCGACTGATACACTTCTTCCTCCCGGCCTAATGGCTTATTAGGAGGTGGACTGAAGATGCCTACAATTCATTTTGTGACAAGCGTGAATGATCTATAGACTATAGACCTCCGCTTGACTCTCAACCAAACAGAATTTATTCTTATTATGTTCCCCCCGTGTTACGATAAATCACACCACTGTGCATTGGAAGCAGAAGGTGATAATGTACTCGAGAGAGCTGTGGTGGCAAGAGTTCATCCTATTCCTCCTGCAGTAACTCTCTCTGTCTCTGTCTCTCTGTCTCTCGCTTTGTCCTCGGCTGGTTTCTCCAAAAATACCCACCTACCCCTGTTTTCCCCTCTGGGAGAGAAAATGGACACTCGCCAACATCCTAATTCGCTGTTCCATCAGGTAAATCCCATCCGGGAATGAGATTTGGAAAATGTTCAAATTTACATGGCTTTCTCTTTAGACTGCCAAGCTTTAGTGCTTTCTATTACCATTGCCCTTCATGAGTTAGGCTTTTGATAGATGATGAGCAGTGGACAGTTGTCTGGTCAAGCCTGCATGTCGAGCCCAAGTGCATGGTTTCAAAGGACATCTCTACTGTTAATTTTTTTGCATTATTAAGATGGCTTTGCTCGACCTCCATGGCTGGTCTCCTGGGCCAGCTTAAAACTCTCCTTTCGCCATGATCTGAGAGGAGGGCTGGCAATATTCAATTCCAACTGATCTTTCTTTCTTAAGTCGCCGCGGCTGCTGCCGGAGATGGGCTGTCCTAGCACACATGTGGACACGCACCCACACACTTTCTTCACTCTTACACAGGACGCTCATCTATCTCCCTACAGGGAGTAGTGAGGGAGACCTTGCTGAAGAGGAATAGGAACGCTCTGATGATCTGGGGGACGCGGCCTCTTCTGAATTTATGACTTTTTAACACCTTCCCTCTGTTAACTGACTGAATATTTATTTACCAGCAGAATATATTTCTTTCCTTCACTTCTTTGCCTAATGTAGCTTATTTTTCCCCATCATAATGTGATGAGGACAAGGGGACAAGGTGCTGTTCCAGTGAAAGAAACATGAAAGAATGCTACTCACACAGAATGGAGTTTTCTCACCAATGACGCCTTGCTTTAAGTCCAATCTAGCACTCCGGATGTGCTTGTGGGCCTTGTCAAGAACTTCACCATCGAAAGCCACGTCAAGTATCCTTATGTCTCAACATTAACGACAATTAGCCAAGCGTCTTCAAAGACTCGGCCATGAAGGCTCATTGAAAACAGCTAATTGTTGCTTATTAACGTGGAATGTCAAGGGCTTTAAGGCGGCAATGAAACAAAATATGCTTTTTTAAACAATGAAGCACCTGTCAACACGGATCGGCTACTCAAACTGAGCCCAAATGAAGCTGAAGGGCTCTTCACATGCTGAAAGGCTTCTATCCCTACTCTCTCTCTTCCTCCAACTCTCAATTTGCCTTCCCAAGAGTTTATAATGATGTGGAGGATGAAACCCCACAGGAGCAGCTTGGTAATAAAGGGTGTGTGTGTGTGTGTGTGTATGTGTGGTTTGATGTGTGTGTCTTTGTCTGTGTGTTTGTACAGTACCAGTCAAAAGTTTGGACACACCTACTCATTCAAGGGTTTTTTCTTTATTTCTTACTCTTTTCCACATTGTAGAATAATAGTGAAGACATCAAAACGATGAAATAACACATATGGAATCATGTAGTAACCAAAAAAGTGTTAAACAAATCAAAATATACTTTAGATTTGAGATTCTTCAAAGTAGCCACCCTTTGCCTTGATGACAGCTTTGCTCATTCTTGGCATTCTCTCAACCAGTTTCATGAGGAATGCTATTCTGTCTTGAATCAGTTCCCACATATGCTGAGCACTTGTTGTCTGGTTTTCCTTCACTCTGCGGTCAAACTCATCCCAAACCATCTCAATTTGGGTTGAGGTCGGGTGATTGTGGAGGCCAGGTCATCTGATGCAGCACTCCATCACTCCTCTTCTTGGTCAAATAGCCCTTACACAGCCTGGAGGTGAGTTTGGGGTCATTGTCCTGTTGAAAAACAGATGATAGTCCCACTAAGCGAAACTAGATGGGATGGCGTATTGTTGCGGTGGCCATGCTGGTTAAGTGTGCCTTGAATTCTAAATACATCTCAGACAGTGTCACCAGCAAAGCACCATCACACCTTCTCATTTACATTTACATTTAAGTCATTTAGCAGACGCTCTTATCCAGAGCGACTTACAAATTGGAAAGTTCATACATATTCATCCTGGTCCCCCCGTGGGGAATGAACCCACAACCCTGGCGTTGCAAGCGCCATGCTCTACCAACTGAGCCACACGGGACCATCCATGCTTCACGGTGGGAACCACAGATGCGGAGATCATCTGTTCACCTCCTCTGCATCTCACAAAGACACAGAGGTTGGAACCAAAAATCTAAAATTTGGACTCATCAGACCAAAGGACAGATTTCCACTGGTAATGTCCATTGCTCATGTTTCTTGGCCCAAGCAAGTCTCTTCTTCTTTAAAAAAAAAATATTTATTGAATATATGAAACATACAATATACTTGCAGTGAAGCCGCTCAACAACTACATCATACCAGACATCCAACAGATTCCCATTCAAAGCGACACACAGGAGCATCCAGGGTCAATGCCCTGCTCAAGGGCACATTGACAGATCTACCACCAGGCCAAAAACCGTGAACCCGAACCGTCCAAGATCCCCCCACAGTTCCCCAATAGCTGTCCCTCAACCATTCGAGACCCCTCCCACAAGCCCCCCAGATGAAAAAAACAAACAAACAATTAATTCCATTCCCCACCCCCAAGAACCCCCCAATGCACCAACAACCAAGAGAATGTACCAAAGAGAAACAAGGAAAAGACAGAAGAAAACAGCAAACAACAATGCAAAAAATATATATAATTCATTTAAAACAAAGGACATTAAGGACAACTAAAATCATAACAGCAATGCCAACTGTATATGTTTGTGTGCATGTCTGGCACTATTACATGTATGTGTGTGTTCTTGTATGTGTTTATTTGAATGAGAGTGTGTGTATTTACATGTGTACAAACACCTGCACGGCATCAGCCTCAGGCAAACCGGCATTAGTTGTAAAAACACTGCCCCTCAGTGTCATTCAAATGTACTTTTTATTATGTTTTTTGTACTTTTATCTTTGACCATCATTCTCTCCCACACAGTAACTCCACTCCCACTTGTCTCCAATTCAACATCCCAACCCTCAGCTTCCCTCAGCCCATCCCATCTATCTCTGCTAGCCACCCACTTCGGGTTTCTACGCAACACATATCTTTCAACTATGCTGTGATGTTTAACGTATAATTTCAATCTATCTAATCGAATAGAATCCACAGATTGCGAGTTGAAGATAAATACTTTTACTAAGAGTATTAGTAATTGACTGACCCGGTCTTTCCAGATATCCGAACAGTACTATTTCTCGGGTCAATTTTAGATCAATGCTATGCATTTTCAGCCTACCTGAGGGCAATGCCAAGATAAATGGTCTATTGATTCTGTATCCTCACAACAAAATCTGCAGAACTTCGATGATTTTATGCCCCAAATATTCAACATTTTGTTGGTGGCAAGAATTCTATATAATAATTTTAGCTGAAAAGCACGACGTCTTGAATCTTGCGTTGTTTTATATATCAACTCATACCATGGAGTCGGTACATCAAAAATCTCCTGCCAACTATTTTGCAATCTGTATGGCACAGTTGTCAACATCCTGGTCCTCAAATGAAACTGGTATACTTTCCTATTTATCCTATTTTTATTACTCTGCCAGTTTTGATCCTTTATATTTGGCAGACAGACCAGTTCCCTACCTCCTCCCGCTGCCACCTGCCTCCTCCATTCTTGGTGTAATGCTGTAATCAATTGGTTGTACTCGTGCATTGAGCAGACCTTCCCGTACAATTCTGAGCGAAATCTTTTTTGCTCATATGATTTGAAATACGAATCATCAGGAGTAGGCAGCGCCATAAGTAAGTGAGTAAACTGAGATATGACTAAGGAGTTAATCAGGGCAATTTTTACATAAATAGACAGGTATTCACCTCTCAATGGTTGCACGATCTTGTCTATTTTTACAAGTTTTCAATTGAAATTCATTGTGGAGAGCTTATTTATATCTTTTGTGATATGAATACCGAGTATGTCTACTTCACCATCAGCCCATTTTATAGGTAAACTGCAGGGTAATGTAAAAGTTGCATTTTTTAATGATCCAATATGTAATATTGCACACTTATCATAATTACGTTTTAGTCCAGAGAGTACAGAGAAGTTATCTTCAATGAGACATTGCATGGATCGAGCTTGCGGACTTAATATAAAACTTGAGTCATCAGCATGCATAGACACTTTGTTTATAAGCCTTGGCTTTCTAATCCTCTAATGTTGTTATTGGATCAGATTTTAATAGCTAGCATTTCGATGGCCATAACGAATAGATATGGTGACAGCGGACACCCTTGTTTAACTCCTCTTGACAATTCAAAACTCTCTGAGAAGTAGCTGTTATTTACTATTTTACACCTGGGGTTGCTATACATTATTTTACCCATTTTATAAGAGAATTACTGAAATTGAAAAAATCCAGGCATGTATAAATAAAATCCAGTCTTACTTTATCAAATGCCTTTTCAAAATCCGCTATAAATACCATTCCTGGCTTCTAATATGTTTCATGATGTTCTATTATTTCTAGTAGTTGTTGTATATTATCTCCAATGTATCGTCCATGTAAAAAAATATGTCTGATCAGGATGAACAATACCTGGTTAAAACCCTTTTAATTCAGAGTGCTATGCATTTTGCTAGTATTTTTGCATCACATCATTGAAGTGTAAGGGGCCTCCAGTTTTTTAGATATAATGGGTCTTTATATTTGCCATCTGGGTTTTTTTTATAATAGAGAAATCAGACCTTCCTGCTGAGTACCTGACAGACTACCATTTCTATAGGAGTAGTTAAAACAATCTAACAATGGAGCTTTTAGTATATAAAAAAAATACTTGATATACCCCTACCGGTATGCCATCAGGCCCTGGGATTTTCCAGACTGAAAGGATTTAATAGCCTCAAAAAGTTATTCCTCTGTAATTTGGCCTTCGCACTTATCTTTCTGTACATTTGTTAATTCTCAATTTTTTTCTATTATTTTGAAAGAATTCCTTACCATAATCTTCATTTGGTGGGAGAGGATGAGACAGAAAGAGAACATCTGCCTATAATATTTAGCTTCCTCTTAAAATATAATTCAGAGAATCATAGATGACTCCGTCTTCAGTAACGAGTTTCTGCAAATTATTTTTGTTAGCGTTCCTGTACTGGAGATTCAGGAAGAATGTTGCATTTTTCTCCATATTCTATCCAGTTTGCTTTATTTTTTAAATTAGATTACATTAGATCATTCTTGAATAAGTTCCTCAAGTTCTTTTTGTTTTTCCTCTAACTTATTTTGTATCTCTGTAGTATCATTTTTATTGCTATTTACCTGTACTATTAGTTAATGTATTTCCCTTGTTAGTCTTGTCTCTTTAGCCAGAAACTGCTTTTTTATTATTGATGAATATTGAATGACCTCTGAAGGTACATTTAAAGGTATCCCGAACAATAAGGGGATTTGCTGAACCTATATTATACTGGAACATTTTTGTTGAATTATTTTCTTAGTTAAAAATAAGTTGTCCTCCAGTTAACTTTGATTTAAATTTCCAATATCCCGGTCCACGTGGAAATTCTATAAGACTTATGTGAAGGCCAATTAGATGATCCGATCGCATTCTTTCTCCTATTAAAACTTTTTTAACCTTTGATACAAGAGAGAAAGAGACAAAGTAGCCAAGACGACTAGCTTGATTAAGTCTCCTCCATGTATATCTCACTAGGTCGGGTTTTTTTAGTCTCTAAATATAAACTATTTCTAATGTGTCCATAATATTTGTGATTTCCTTAAGGGCACGGTGATAGTTTGTTGAGTGATTTCCTTTACGGTCCATTGAGGTACTTAACACTGCTATAGTCTCCTACTGTCACGTTCCTGACCTGTTTTCCTTTGTTTTGTATTCATTTTAGTTGGTCAGGGCGTGAGTTGGGTGGGTTTGTCTATGTTTGTATTTCTATGTTGGGAGTTTGTGTTCGGCCTGGTATGATTCTCAATCAGAGACAGCTGTCAATCGTTGTCCCTGATTGAGAGTCATACTTAGGCAGCCTGGGTTTCACCTGTGTTTTGTGGGTGTGTGTTTCCTGTGTCAGTGTTTGGACCACACAGGACTGTTTAAGGTTAGTCACGTTTGTTATTTTGTAGGTTTAAGTGTTTTCTTGTTGTTTCATTAAATCATGAACACTTACCTCTCCGCATCTTGGTCTGATCCATGCTCCTCCTCGTCTGAGGAGGAGAACGACATTGACAGCCTTAACACCTACCATAATGATTTGATCATTTGTTGTCTGTAAGTTCAATAAATTGGTATAAATAGAAGTATGGATCATCCTGATTTGGACCATATAGATTAATGAGCCAAATCTGTTTTTCGTCCACTTTCATATTCAAAAAGATCCACCTTCCTTTCTAATCATTCCTGACTATTTGCACTGTCGTGGTAATTTCCTGTATTACTCAATAAAGAGAGAGAGAGAGAGAGCCAACCACACACAAGTCAGAGTTAAATTATATATTAAATTTTTAATATATATACAAGCTTCACCAAAGCCCTTTTTTGACTCTCAGATCAATTCAGTGTCTATAAATGAATTCTCTGAGAGTCCTTACAAAACAATTCTTAGTTTCATTTATAGCCAAGATGCACCCCTCTCAACTTACAAAGACTCCTTTACCCGAAAGAAGAGTATCCTATCGCTAGACAGCATCAGCTATAAATCATCGTTCAGTTTGATCTCCCAAGACAAGGTTTAAATCTCATGCTTGATACTTCACTGTCTACCAAAACATTACCTCATCCAATGGCATATATCAATTGTCCTTTCTAGATACTCCCAAACCTGGACAAACTCAAAATCAGACAGTGAGCCCCTTAGGTCAAATACTAGGTCAAGATAAGGGCAACCTCAGAGGGGACATACAATGGTTCCAAACACGGCCAAACTCCTTCCCCCTATGAGAAAAGTAGGGAGTGACTGGCGTACAGACAATGTATGAGATAACTAACTGGTTCCCCAATGAATAACTCCATCCCGTCACATGGTTTAACATATACATTGACATATGAAGACAAGCCTGACCTCTCCCCTCTCTGGCCCCATTCTAATGACAAGTATCTCACAAGCATATGATGAAAATAACATCTTATCTATCTATGTTACATAGCTAAATCTGATTCAGCCACGACAGCACATTCAGATCGACATTTTTGTTAATTAATATTATCACACCCTTTGAGTTCCTTTGTCCATGACAGAAAATTATTTCACCACCCCATTCCCTTTTCCACGCGACTTCATCTAAGGATGTAGAGTGAGTTTCCTGTAAACAGTATATGTTATATTCCTTTTCTTTTAGCCACGTAAAGACTGATCTTCTTTTTTAATTATCTGCTAAACCGTTACAATTATAATTGGCTATACTTATTTCACCCTTTACCATAACTAGATACTATTCTCAGTCTAAATTGACCATAATTAGTGCTTGTTACTGCCATCAGAGGTATTATGACGGTCAAAACTAGAGCTTTCAAATGTCTGATATTTAGAATTCAAGAAATAGGTTCTAGCAATATTTGTTTTATTCCCTTGCCTGTTTGCCTGTGAGCCAATGCCACAGATGTTAGAAAATTGAGACAAGATATTATGTGTGTAGTAAATCTGAGTAGGTTGATGTGTATGATATTGGATGTGATTTAGTGAGAGTGTGTACGATGTCTGTTTAAGAGTAAGACTATAATGTGTGATGTCCAAATAAATAATAACTCTGCCAATTTGCATGGTTGAGTGTCTATGTGTGTAACATGTAGTGCGTATAACCTTAATATTCATGATGATAATTGTAATCCATATCGAATCAGCATCATAGTTGCATTAGAATTCAAGAAAAATCAACTGTTATTTGAGCTGCAATTTCTGAGGCTGGTAAGTCTAATGAACTTATCCTCTGCAGAAGAGGTAACTCTGGGTCTTCCTTTCCCGTGGCAGTCCTCATGAGAGCCAGTTTCATCATAGCATTTGATGGTTTTTGCGACTGCACGTGAAGAAACTTTCAAAGTTCTTGAAATGTTCTGTATTGACTGACCTTCATGTCTTAAAGTATTAAAGTAATGATGTGAAGTCGTTTCTCTTTGCTTATTTGTGACTTGATTCAGGAAACTAGGCGTATATCGGAAGTCATGACTTCACAGGACAGCCGTTTGAATGTAATTTATTTTATTTTATAAAATATAAAAATAAAAATACATTTGGGCAGAAATGCCTTCTTGAACATATCAACTTTCATGTGCCTTAATATCAAATCTGTAAATACGAATAAAGTAGCCATGATTGGCTGAGATAATGAGTGGGCTGGACATGCCGAGAGATGAGTTTGGATTGGTCTGCCATATAGCACGTGTCTGTCTATTGGAGCTGGTTAGTATGTCTAAGTAATCGTGTCGAATGTGGCTTTAAAAAATGTATTTTATCGCTAAGTAAAACTGCATAAACCTAATGTCAAGTTAAAGTGTACTGTTAGCTGGCTGGCTCGCGAGCTAAAGTTATGTGTATGCTCTCCACTTTCTGGAGGACCAAGTTTTGAAATCAGTGGAATTCGATTATGATAGCTAAGGAGATGAAAACACCAGTCTGGATTACATCATCAAACTAAGGGCAACCATGCATGGCATCTGACAGGAGACGCGTCCAACCATGATGTATACTGTGTCGTGACGTTGTATTGATTGTGACGACTGCTGCTCATTGTTTGATTAACTTCTCACGAGTCACCATCCCGGTTCCGGGAGCACCCCCCACAGTAAAAAAAGCTGACTAGCATAGCCTAGCATAGCGTCACAAGTAAATACTAGCATCTAAATATCATTAAATCACAAGTCCAAGACACCAGATGAAAGATACAGATCTTGTGAATCCAGCCATCATTTCTGATTTTTAAAATGTTTTACAGGGAAGACACAATATGTAAATCTATTAGCTAACCACGATAGCAAAAGACACAACTTTTTTTTCCCACCATTTTTTTCCTGCATGGGTAGCTATCACTAATTCGACTAAATAAAGATATATATAGCCACTAACCAAGAAACAACTTCATAAGATGACAGTCTGATAACATATTTATGGTATAGCATATGTTTTTTTAGAAAAATGTGAATTTTTCAGGTATAAATCACAGTTCTACATTGCAGCTGCAATCTGAAATAGTGCCGAAGCTGCCAGAATAATTACAGAGACCAACGTCAAATAACTAATTACTCATCTTAAAACATTTCTGAAAAATACACAGCGTACAGCAAATGAAAGCCCAACATCTTGTGAATCCAGCCAATATGTCAGATTTTTTTTACAGCGAAAACACAATATAGCATTATATGAGCTTACCACAATAGCCAGAATCACAACCGCATTTACCAGCAGTAAATGTTAGCGATCGTAACAACCCAGCAAAAGATATATAATTTTACTAACCTTTGATATACTTCATCAGATGACAGTCCTGTAACATCATATTACACAATGCATATAGCTTTTGTTCGAAAATGTGCATATTTAGCAGCACAAATCGTGGTTATGCAATGTAATCAGTAAAAACATGGCATGCATTCTGGCCTGCGCCATCTTGGAAAGGCACCTAATCTAATCAATAAATAATCGAAAACTTGACTAAAAAATACAGGTTGGACAGCAATTGAAAGATGCATTAGTTATTAATGCAACCGCTGTGTTAGATTTTTAAAATTAACGTTACTAGACATACAGTGTGCGTTACAGCCAGACCAGTGCCGCAATAATGGCCGAAAAATACTTTTACATTTTTCCACAGAACAACGAATTAACATCATAAATAGTTCTTACTATTAATTGAGCTTCCATCAGAATCTTGGGCAAGGTGTCCTTTGTCCAAAAGAATCGTTGCTTTGTTGTAAAACGTCCTCTTCAACTTCGGAATTAGCAGCTAACAATAGCTACGTCGCACACACATGTCCAAATCCTCAAAACGCAATACTACGAAAATTCCGAAAATAGCAATATACTCGCATAAACTGATATAAATCGGTTTAAAATAACTTCGTTATGATGTTTCTAACACCTATATCGAATTAAATCACAGACGGATATATCTTAGGCCGATAACGAGAGCTTTTGAGCATGCCATTCTGATGTCCTCTCTTGCGTCTTGACGAGCGTCCAAAAGAACGGACCTCCCACTCCATGGCCTTTTATAAAGTCTGAGAAATACGTAGGGACTCCATTCCACTTCTCATTGGTTACTGACATCCAGGGAAATCATTTCGACCCATAGGACACATACAGAGCTTTAAACTGATCCGAGATCAGAGCCTAGTTTTCAGACCTTCGCAGTTCCTGTCATGATTTTCGCTGCAGAAAGACTTCTGGTTCACCCACAGACATAATTCAAACGGTTTTAGAAACTAGAGATTGTTTTCTATCCAATAGTAATAATAATATGCATATTGTACGAGCAAGAATTGAGTACGAGGCATTTTAATTTGGGAACGCAAAATGTCGAAGTTGAAACAGCACCCCCTGTATTCTCAAGAGGTTAACAGTTTATAATTATGTGATTAAATGAATCAGGTAATTATTATCTTATTAAATCCGCATTTTGTATAACATGTGTCATATTGTGTTGGCCCGCTAGGGAGCTGTTTCGTTGTACTAAATTCTAATCAATAGCCTAGACTGTGTGTTTGTGTATGTGTATCTTCTATTATCATTTTAGTTTGTTAGTAAATAAAAAATCTACTCAATTGGTGTGGTACGGACTCATTGGTGGGACTCGGGTTTGTGCAGATTCCCGGATTATGCGACGTTTAGAATGAGACTGTAGAGGAAATTGATTAACTAGCGACTGTTGTAAAATCAATATTCTGATATTCTGTGAGATAATTTGGGAAATAGAAACTAAATAAAACCAAACTTCCCCATGGTGCCGCAGGTTAAAAGAGAGAGAAAGAGAGAAAAGCATACTTGGGTACATTTATAAACTGGGCCTAGTTTAACCCTAACCTTGCCCCGGGCGGCCGCTCTTATGGGTCAGAATATGATGTATTTACGTGTCGAAGGTCTCCGACGGGGTGTCTCTTCGTGGATGATTTTCGGCTTCTCTGATTACACACTTCTCTGGTTACAGGGTGTAACTATCTGGTTGTCCTCACGATGTCAGTGTCCTTGGTCTTAGTGGTCTCTTTCCTCGCCATTGTTCTGAAAGGGGTCTTTTGAGAACAGCCAGCCCTGTAGCTCAGGGCTCACACCATAGGAATAAAAGCAGTGTAGACACACGATTCGATGCAGAGTGTTGACCGGGTGGCCCTGCTTGAAATCACACTCTTAGACGCAGCTACTCATCCGTAGCATAGATTGAAGTCGGAAGTTTACATACACCTTAGTCAAATACATTTAAACTCAGTTTTTCACAATTCCTGACATTTAGTCCTGGTAAAAATTCCCTGTTTTAGGTCAGTTAGGATCACCACTTTATTTTAAGAATGTGAAATGTCAGAATAATATTAGAGAGAATTATTTATTTCAGCTTTTATTTCATTCATCACATTCCCAGTGGGTCAGAAGTTTACATACACCCAATTAGTATTTGGTAGGATTGCCTTTAAATTGTTTAACTTGGGTCAAATGTTTCGGGTAGCCTTCCACAAGCTTCCCACAATAAGTTGGGTGAATTTTGGCCCATTCCTCCTGACAGAGCTGGTGTAACTGAGTCAGGTTTGTAGGCCTCCTTGCTCGCACATGCTTTTTCAGTTCTGCCCCAAAATTTTCTAAAGGATTGAGATCAAGGCTTTGTGATTGCCACACCAATACCTTGACCTTGTTGTCCTTAAGCCATTTTGCCACAACTTTGGAAGTATGCTTGGGTCATTATCCATTTGGAAGACCCATTAGCGACCAAACTTTAACTTTCAATATATCACATCTATTTTGTGAAGTTCACCAGTCCCTCCTGCAGCAAAGCACCCCCACAACATGATGTTGCCATCCCTGTGCTTCACGGTTGGGATGGTGTTCTTCGACTTGCAAGCCTCCCCCTTTTTCTTCCAAACAGAACGATGGTCATTATGGCCAAACAGTTCTATTTTTGTTTCATCAGACCAGAGGACATTTCTCCAAAAAGTACGATCTTTTCCCCATGTGCAGTTGCAAACCGTAGTCTGGCTTTTCTATGGTGATTTTGGAGCAGTGGCTTCTTCCTTGCTGAGCGGCCTTTCAGTTATGTCGATATAAGACTCGTTTTACTGTGGATATAGATACTTTTGTACCTGTTTCTTCCAGCATGTTCACAAGGTCCTTTGCTTTTGTTCTGGATTGATTTGCACTTTTCGCAACAAAGTACGTTCATCTCTAGAAGACAGAATGCGTCTCCTTCCTGAGCGGTATGAGGCTGCGTGGTCCCATGGTGTTTATACTTGCATACCAGTGTTTGTACAGATGAACGTGGTACCTTCAGGCATTTGAAATTGCTCCCAAGGATGAACCAGACTTGTGTGTGTCTACAATTTTTTTCTGAGGTCTTAAACCCCCCCCCCCCCCCCCCCCCATCTCCATATTTAATTTCAAGTGTAACGTAAACTCACTCACTGTTGTACATCGCCTTGGGCCGTACAGTTGACCTTTTTTTAGCGCCCCAAAAACGTAATACTTCCAGATCAACTGTAATGTCAATACCATTGTAAAGCACAATTTCTCCCCTTTCCAACAAAATCAATTACATGAGCTCCACGCTGCCCATTTCTGCATAATTCAAGAAGGCAATGAGCTCATTCGGGTCTTTTTAAAAATGGCGGGTGGGGAAGAGAAACTAATGCGTGATAGTGAGAAGGAGAGATGTCGTGTGGGAAAGCGGCTTTTTTTCACTCGATCTGTCCAACTTATAACCTTATCGCCTCAAATGTAAATAAAACACTATAAAGAGTTTATATATTGTGTCATTACATACCTATTTGAAGGTTTGTGTCGAATTTGTAACGGAGGGTCAGTTTTTTCAACTTTTCTCCAATACTATAGAGCCAATACCATGTCGATCAACGCTTGAATAGAAACGTAGTTCACACCCCAGATTTTGAAGTCAACACAGTCGCTACAGTCCCATTAGTTTTCTTTGCAGCCTCGTTTGAATGTCACAGTTACGCACATTGGCACGGAATGGGGTGAGTTTACGTTACTGTTCGCTAGCTAACGTTAGCTGGCTGGGTCACTAGCTAACGTTGTGTATGATCTTATTCTTCGTATCTCAGACACATTTGCCTGACTAGTTATAGCCATAGAACCTGGTTGGTTAGCTACCTGCAGATTCATGCAGAGTAGTAATGTCATGAGTTGTGATTTTGGTCTATTGTTTAGCTAGCTAGCTACATGTCTTAACAAAAGACCACTCTCTATTTTCATTTCAAGTTAGAGTACTGTTAACTACCTAGTTAACGTTAGCTGGCTCGCTAACTAACGTTATGTCATGCGTTGGGATATATTGTTTACCTAGCTAGCTATCTAGCTGCATTTCTTAACAAAAGACTCGCAACTTAGTGTGCCAGAGCGCAGAATAACCAATAAATTTTTGAACGCTCAACACCCGTTGAATATGTCTCGCGTCAATAAATGTCAGCAACAAAGCGTAATTAAATTGTTGCCAGCAGCACAGTTACAGTCACCAACGCTCTGGATAACATGAAAACTGCCTAACCAGCTCTGCTAGGGTGAGTAAAATGGTCAGAGTGGGATGTTCTCTCATTATGTGTCTGGAAGTAGCTAGCCAATGTTAGCCAGTTAGCTTGGGTGCTTGACTGTCGTTGTGAGGTCAGAGCTTTCGGAATAACCCTACTTATTGGCCAGAGTGTCCAGTGTGCGCCCTGAACGCGAAACGCTCTGAATTTACGAATGGACAATCTGACAGCACAGTTGCAGTCACCAATGCTCTGGATAACATAACAGTCTAACCAGCTCTGCTAGGGCGAGTAATGTTCAGTGACCTGTTCTCTCGCTCTTAGATGTCTGGAAGTAGCTGGCAAGTTAGTACAGAAGCACGGATCAACCCTTAAAGAGATGGGTGGGGCTAAGGCTTAAGAGGGTGTGAAGAATGCTGAATGGGTGTAGACAAATGCCTCTCCATTGAAAGACGGTTTTCTCAAAAGGGAGTTTACAAGTTGATCAACTTTCAAAGCAGAATTACTTTCCCATTGTTTCCTCAAATGCAGTGTATGATATACCATTGTGTAGCTCCGAGTCTCTACTTTTATCCAATGTAAAAAAACAAACATATAAGACAGAATCCAGGTGCTGAGTCACATTTGAGTTGTTCTTGCCATAATATGGACTTCTGTATACCACCCTACCTTGTCACAACACAACTGATTGGCTCAAACACATTAAGAAGGAAAGAATTTCCACAAATTAACTTTTAACAAGGCAGACCTGTTAATTGAAATGCATTCCAGGTGACTACCTCATGAAGCTGGTTGAGATAATACCAAGAGTGTGTAAAGCTGTCATCAAGGCAAAGGATGGCTACATTGAAGAATCTTAAATATAAACTATTTGGATTTTTTTAACACTTTTTAGATTACCACATGATTCCATATGTATTATTTCATAGTTTTGATGTCTTCTATTATTCTACAATGTAGAACATAGTAAAAATAATGAAAAACCGTTGAATGAGTAGGTGAGAATGTGCTTATATGTTCCTTTAGCTGTATGTACTGTGTTCTTCAAGAGTGATTTTCTTCCCATACACAAACGTTGTATTGTGTGTGATGTGAATCCTGCCTGTCAATGCTAGGGAAACTGGGGCCATCTCTTTGGCACTCTACTCCTCAGCATCTTTGAAATGGCTTTTGTGCTCAAGTCGCTTCCTTCTCCATCGGAGTCGAAGCCACAAAACAAACAATCAAAAGCACACCAAGCCATTCAGCGTGTGGAGGTGGTTTTTGGTACAAGCTGATGCTCTTTACTGGCTGAAGTGTGAAGGCTCATTCTTATCGGATCCATCTCCACACATTTTCTTCTCTTGTACCCCCCTCTGGCACTGTCTGTAGAAATTGTTGTTTTTTCTCCTCTTCTTTATCTTCCATTGTCTACCTCACTTTGCAGTGCTTTGTTTCAGTTCTAGTATCGTCTCTTTGTTCACTTTGTTTGTTGGATGTTTAGTTATGATTTTTTTCTCCTCTCCTTTATCTTCCATTATCTACCTCACTTTGTGGTGCTTTGTTGCAGTTCCAGCATTTTCTCTTTGTTCGCGCTGTTTGTTGGAAATCTGGTTATGCATTTCTGGCTCTATATACCATGACTTACAGTATGTGGTGTACTCCAAAAGTATTGGGACAGTGACCATTTTTGTTTGTAATCCAGCACTTTGGATTTGAAACTATACAATAACTATGAGGTTAAAGTTCACACTGTCAGCTCATCATATTTTCATAGTCCCCCTATTTTAGGGGACCAAATGTATTGGGACAAATTCACTTATGTGTATAATGTAGTCAAAAATGTAGCATTTGGTCACATATTCCTAGCATGCGATGATTCCTTCAAGCTTGTGACTCTACAAACTCGTTGGATGCATTTGCTTTTTGTTTTGGTTGTGTTTCAGATTATTTTGTGCCCAAAATAAATTAATGGTAGGTTATGTATTGTCATTTTGGAGTCACTTTTATTGTAAATATGAATAGAATATGTTTCGAAACACTTCTACATTAATGTTTATGCTACCATGATTACAGATAGTCCTCATCAGTATTCACAATTCACGATTCAAAACAACGAAAAATGTGTCACTGTCCCAATACCTTTGGAGCTCACTGTATCTCAATCTCTAATCCCTTTCAAATGTATGTCTTACATCCTGGACATTTTAAATAAGGATTTGACTTAGGCTGATGGAATTTGATGTCTGCCAATGATTGAGAGGTAGAGATTAAATTGATGGGATCAATGAAACTAAGCGCTTCAGAATGCAGCGGGAGCAGTCATGTTTATTTAGCATGAAAAAAATGTTTCATTGATACATTTTGGAAGAGTTAGAGTCAATCCTTGGTATAGATGTTTGGCCTTGTCAAAGACTGATTCACTTATGCGGAGATGAATGCCATTGAGAATATGTTTTGACTGCAATCTGGGACTAAAATAAAGAGCAAACTGTATATATACAGTGGGGAGAACAAGTATTTGATACACTGCCGATTTTGCAGGTTTTCCTACTTACAAAGCATGTAGAGGTCTCTAATTGTTATCATAGGTACACTTCAACTGTGAGAGACGGAATCTAAAAAATCCAGAAAATCACATTGTATGATTTTTAAGTAATTAATTAGCATTTTATTGCATGACATAAGTATTTGATCACCTACCAACCAGTAAGAATTCCGTCTCACAGACCTGTTCGTTTTTCTTTAAGAAGCCCTCCTGTTCTCCACTCATTACCTGTATTAACTGCACCTGTTTGAACTCGTTACCTGTATTTAAAAGACACCTGTCCACACACTCAGTCAAACAGACTCCAACCTCTCCACAATGGCCAAGACCAGAGAGCTGTGTAAGGACATCAGGGATAAAATTGTAGACCTGCACAAGGCTGGATGGGCTACAGGACAATGGGCAAGCAGCTTGGTGAGAAGGCAACAACTGTTGGCGCAATTATTAGAAAATGGAAGAAGTTCAAGATGACGGTCAATCCCCCTCGGTCTGGGGCTCCATGCAAGATCTCACCTCGGGCATCAATGTCATGAGGAAGGTGAGGGATCAGCCCAGAACTACACGGCAGGACCTGGTCAATGACCTGAGAGAGAGCTGGGACCACAGTCTCAAAGAAAACCATTAGTAACACACTACGCCGTCATGGATTAAAATCCTGCAGCGCACGCAAGGTCCCCCTGCTCAAGCCAGCGCATGTCCAGGCCCGTCTGAGTTTGCCAATGACCATCTGGATGACCCAGAGGAGGAATGGGAGAAGGTCATGTGTCTGATGAGACAAAAAATAGAGCTGTTTGGTCTAAACTCCACTCGCCTTGTGTGAGGAAGAAGAAGGATGAGTACAACCCAAGAACACCATCCCAACCGTGAAGCATGGAGGTGGAAACATCATTCTTTGGATGCTTTTCTACAAAGGGGACAGGACGACTGCACCGTATTGAGGGAGGATGGATGGGGCCATGTATCGCGAGATCTTGGCCAACAACCTCCTTCCCTCAGTAAGAGCATTGAAGATGGGTCGTGGCTGGGTCTTCCAGCATGACAACGACCCGAAACACACAGCCAGGGCAACTAAGGAGTGGCTCCGTAAGAAGCATCTCAAGGTCCTGGAGTGGCCTAGCCAGTCTCCAGACCTGAACCCAATAGAAAATCTTTGGAGGGAGCTGAAAGTCCGTAATGCCCAGCGACAGCCCCGAAACCTGAAGGATCTGGAGAAGGTCTGTATGGAGAGTGGGCCAAAATCCCTGCTGCAGTGTGTGCAACCTGGTCAAGAACTACAGGAAACGTAGATCTCTGTAATTGCAAACAACGGTTTCTGTACCAAATATTAAGTTCTGCTTTTCTGATGTATCAAATACTTATGTCATGCAATAAAATGCTATATTAATTACATAAAAATCATACAATGATTTTCTGGATTTTTGTTTAGATTCCATCTCCACAGTTGAAGTGTACCTATGATAAAAATGACAGACCTCTACATGCTTTGTAAGTAGGAAAAACCTGCAAAATCGGCAGTGTATCAAATACTTCTTCTCCCCACTGTATATATATATACACACATATATAAACACACACCACCACACACACACCACACCCACACACACACACACACACATACAGTTGAAGTCGGAAGTTTACATACACTTAGGTTGGAGTCATTAAAACTCGTTTTTCCACCATTCCACAAATTTCTTGTTGACAAACTATAGTTTTGGCAAATCGGTTAGGACATCTACTTTGTGCATGACACAAGTCATTTTTCCAACAATTGTTTACAGGCAGATTATTTCACTTATAATTCACTGTATCACAAGTGACCCACTGTATCCAGTGGGTCAGAAGTTTACATACACTAAGTTGACTGTGCCTTTAAACAGCTTGGAAAATACCAGAAAATTATGTTATGGCTTTAGAAGCTTCTGATAGGCTAATTGATATAATTTGAGTCAATTGGAGCTGTACCTGTGGATGTATTTCAAGGCCTACCTTCAAACTCAGTGCGTCTTAGCTTGACATCATGGGAAAATCAAAAGAAATCAGCCAAGACCTCAGAAAACGAAATTGTAAACCTCCACAAGTCTGGTTCATCCTTGGAAGCAATTTCCAAACGCCTGAAGGTACCACGTTCATCTGTACAAACAATAGTACGCAAGTATAAACACCATGAGACCACGCAGCCGTCATACCGCTCAGGAAGGAGACGCGTTCTGACCCCTAGAGATGAACGTACTTTGGTATGAAAAGTGCAAATCAATCCCAGAGCAACAGCAAAGGACCTTGTGAATATGCTGGAGGAAACATGTACAAAAGTATCAGTAAAACAGTAAAACGAGTCCTATATCGACATAACCTGAAAGGCCGCTCAGCAAGGAAGATGCCACTGCTCCAAAACCACCATAAAAAAGCCAGACTACGTTTTGCAACTGCACATGGGGACAAAGATCGTACTTTTTGGAGAAATGTCCTCTGGTCTGATGAAACAAAAATAGAACTGTTCGGCCATAATGACCATCGTTCTGTTTGGAGGAAGAAGAGGGAGGCTTGCAAGCCGAAGAACACCATCCTAACCGTGAAGCACGGGGGTGGCAGCATCATGTTGTGGGGGTGCTTTGCTGCAGGAGGGACTGGTGCACTTCACAAAATAGATGGCATCATGAGGAAGGACGATTATGCGGATACATTGAAGCAACATCTCAAGACATGTCAGATTTTCCCTAGGAGAGGTGGGTGTGGAGTCAGGCGCAGGAGAGTAAGAATTGCAAGAAGGGCGTTTAATTAAGTCCATCAAAAGAACAGGCACAGGACCACAACAGCAGCCACTAAAAAATAGGAATGCAGTCCAGTCGAACACGGAGGAAACCACTCCTCTGACTAAACTAACGTGTGGAAAACAGTCCCGTGAAAACACCTGTTCAACAGAACAAACAAAACGCAACCCAAACCAATGACAGATACGCAAACAATCCCGCACAAAACCTAGAGGGTAGGGTGAGATAAATACCCCACTGATTAACCTAAACTAGACACAGGTGAACAACAAGACAGACAAAACCAAACGAAACAGAAAAGGGATCGGTGGCAGCTAGTAGACCGGCGACGACAACTGCCGAGCGCCGCTCGAACAGGGAGAGGAGCCACCTTCGGTTGAAGTCGTGACAAGACATCAGTCAGGAAGATAAAGCTTGGTCGCCATTGGGTCTTCCAAATGGACAATGACCCCGAGCATACTTCCAAAGTTGTGGCAAAATGGATTAAGGACAACGAAGTGCAGGTATTGGAGTGGCCATCACAAGCCCTGATCTCAATCCTATAGAACATTTGTGGGCAGAACTGAAAAAGTGTGTGCGAGCAAGGAGGCCTACAAACCTGACTCAGTTAGACCAGCTCTGTCAGGAGTAATGGGCCAAAATTCACCCAACTTATTGAGGGAAGCTTGTGGTAGGCTACCCTAAACGTTTGACCCAAGTTAAACAATTTAAAGGCAATGCTACCATATACTAATTGAGTGTATGTTAACTTCTGACCCACCTGGAATGTGATGAATGAAATAAAAGCTGAAATAAATAATTCTCTCTACTATTATTCTGACATTTCACATTCTTAAAATAAAGTGGTGATCCTAACTGACCTAAGACAGGGAAATGTTACGAAGAGTAATTGTCAGGAATTGTGAAAAACCCAGTTTAAATGTATTTGGCTAAGGTGTATGTAAACTTCCGACTTCAACTGTATAAATACACAAAGTACCAGTCAAAAGTTTGGACACTCCTACTCATTCAAGGGGTTCTTCATTGTTACTATTTTCTACATTGAATAATGGTGAAGACATCAAAACTATGAAATAACACAAATGGAATCATGTAGTAACCAAAAAAGTATTAAACAAATCCAAATATAGTTTATATTTAAAATTCTTCAAAGTAGCCACCCTTTGCCTTGATGACAACATCGCACACTATTGGCATTCTCTCAATTAGCTTCATGAGGTAGTCACCTGGAATGCATTTTAGTTAACAGGTGTGCCTTGTTAAAAGTTAATTTGTGGAGTTTCTTTCCTTCTTAATGCATTTGAGCCAATCAGTTGTGTTGTGACAAGGTAGGGTTGTATACAGAAGATATCCCTATTTGGTGGAAGACCAAGTCCCTATTATGGCAAGAACAGCTCAAATAAGCAAAGAGAAACGACAGTCCATCACTACTTTAAGACACGAAGGTCAGTCATTGCGGAAAATATCATAAGGTTTGAAAGGTTCTTCAAGTGCAGTCATGAAAACCAGCAATAGCAGCAATGATGAAACTGGCTCTCATGAAGACCCCCACAGGAAAGGAAGACCCAGAGTTACCTCTGCTGCAGAGGATATGTTCATTGGACTTACCAGCCTCAGAAAATGCAGCCCAAATACATCCTTCACAGAGTTCAAGTAACAGACACATCTCAACATCAACTGTTCAGAAGAGACTTTGTGAATCAGGCCTTCATGGTCGAATTGCTGCAAAGAAACCACTACTAAAGGACACAAATAATAAGAAGAGACATGCTTGGGCCAGGAAATATGAGCAATGGACATTAGACCGGTGGTTATCTGTCCTTTGGTCTAATGAGTCCAAATTTGAGATTTTTGGTTCCAACCGCCGTGTCTTTGTGAACGGATGATCTCCGCATGTGTGGTTCCCACTGTGAAGCATGGAGGAGGAGGTGTGATGGTGTGCGGGTGCTTTGCTGGTGAAACTGTCTGGTATTTATTTAGAATTCAAGGCACACTTATCTAGAATGGCTACCACAGCATTTCGCAGCAATACGCCTTCCTATCTTTTTGACGCATAGTGGGACTATAATTTGTCTTTCAACAGGACAATGACCCAACACACCACCAGGCTGTGTAAGGGCTATTTGACCAAGAAGGAGATTGATGGAGTGCTGCATCAGATGACTTGGCCTCCACAATCACCCGATCTCAACGCAATTGAGATGTTTTGGGATGAGTTGGACCGCAGAGTGAAGTAAAAGCAGCCAACAAGTGCTCAGCATATGTGGGAACTCCTTCAAGACTGTTGTAAAAGCATTCCAGGTGAAGCTGGTTGAGAGTGCCAAGAGTGTGCAAAGCTGTCATCAAGGAAAAGGGTGGCTGCTTTGAAGAATCTCAAATATATTTTCATTTGTTTACCACTTTTTAGGTTACTACATGATTCCACATGTTATTTAATTGTTTTGATTTCCTCACTATTATTCTAATAAAGAAAAACCCTTGATTGAGTAGGTGTCCAAACTTTTGACCGGTACTGTATATATCTAAAAGAATAATTAAATGTCCAATCAGATGCCCCATACAATCCATTTCCTTTTAAAGCCTTTTGTTAAGTGTATCCTGTCTTTTTATTGTACATAAACACGTCAAGGCAGACTCGCCCAGACCTTTTTCAAATGAATTTATATCTCATGGAGGTCAATGTTGTAATCTGGTTCTATGGGTTATACAATTGTTTTTTGTGGCAACAGGGCTTATAAATGAAACATTATGAATAAAACGAATCAATATGTTTACCACCAGAGAGAATACAAGGCTTTTAACTTAACTACAACTATCTGTCCATGTGTAAAAGCCTTCATTAAAAATGAATCACAGTTAGGATTACAGCTCCCTGCTATGCAATTGTTCTTTAAATTGTCCTCTCATAGTTCAATGATTTGTTGTTTTTCTGATACCACAGTCTGCCATTATAGTATTTCTGCCTGAGAGTATGTGGGCGTACTATTAATACATTTATGAGAGTAGAGACGGTGAATGTATTCATCGCAAGACTGAATCCCTTCCACAAATAAGATCTAAGAATCTTTGAGTAGCGTTGACTTTGTAGTTTCAGTCCATGATAAAGTCATAAACAGTGTTGGAAAAAAATATGAATAATTTTAAAATTCAGCACACGTATCGTAGCGTAACAGTTGTAATCAACACATCTTGCGGCTGCGAAGAGCAGATGGGGGAATGGTGTAGCACTAGAGGTGTTAGCTAATGAATTTTCATGATTTGACGAATAATACCGACATGTCCCAGAGGAAGGACCACCATGGGCTTACTTATCCCAGGGTTGAGTGGGAGGTCACTGCACAGTGTTCTGGGGATGAAGAGGTTGGTTATTGTGTTTACAGAACACAACGCACTAAAGGGCCCCGGTCCATCTGAATTGCTTGTGTTTAGTTGAATTCTATGAGCAATACATTTACTTTGAGAGCCTTGATGCAAAAATATACCATGTATATACTATTTTCCAAGAACATTCTTTGGCTAGATAAGATGAGGTGGACAAGGATTCTGGTGGCAAATTTATCCTGTCCTCTTAAGTACTGCATCTCTGAGAATGATGAAGAAACGATGAGAAAGTTACATGTTGTTTGAAAGAAAATATGACATTCGCCAGTCAGAGAATGTAATTCATGGGCTTTTTTTTGTTATATTTAATATATCCCTTGAGAAGAGTGCTTTATAAGAGTCCAAACAATTTAGAATCATTTGTACTACATGTTTTGTTCATTCATTCGCTTATAGCTTCTAGGGAACTCAATGAACTCAATGGGAACTCAATGAAAGAGCAACCAATCCCATTCCAGATCCGACAAGTACCACAACTACTTTTCTCCCAGTAATTTGTGTGCGACAGAGCACTGCGTGTTCTCAACCCATCTACACAGCTCTCATAGTAGGCAGCCAGCTATAGTACATCACATGGTCAGTGAAAAGCTCTTTGATGCCCAGAATACTTTTTCCACCAACGGTGTCACTTCTTGATTTATGAAGATAAAAGGTTGGGCAGAAATGTCTAACAGGTAGATGCCCCTTTCATTGTATGATCAAAGTCCAGTCCAGCATGCAGTCCATTCCCGACACCTTCAGTCTCAAGTTCTTGAGAGGAGAACAGAAAATAGGGCACTTCTCAGCCAAAGCGTAGGATTAGGTTCTCTTGGAAGGGTGTGACAGACACCTATTGTTAGGGGGGGGGGGGGGTGTACTTTTCTTCATATCTGACCAATCTTTCCTGGTCTTTGAGAAAGGTAAGGTTAAGGGTTTGAAAGAATATGGACTACTTGGTGTGTTCCTCCAATGTTATTCACAAATTTGTAAAATGAATTTACCTTACCATGTTGACCTGACACTGCTTGTGTTCCCTACATCCTCTCGATCATCCACAAACCATTTAAACAAGCTCCACATTTCCCACATTGTAGAACCCAATGTATGTGTGGTATTATTTCAAACAATTGAATAATGCTGTTTTTGGAGAATTATGTTGCTTCAAGTTAAATTTGTTAGCACCTCCACAAATAACTAATGACAGAGGTTTACAGTGGAAGACGAAGTGATGACTGTTGCCATGGCGACGTTGAATGCGGACTACTTTCTGATTAGCGCATAATAAGAGGCTCTTTGGCCTTTGTGGTGAGGTCACTGGGTAAAGAAAGGACTACAGAAACTCGGTGGGGGACGAATTATATGGTAACCTTTGCAGAATTTGATTAAAACTTCAATTAAAATATATGTCAGTGTCACGCACTGCCAGGAGGCAGCCAGTGCGGCAGGAGCCTGTGTTTCGCCACACATGACTTTCCCCCCAGAAATCATTTAAAGTCATGTTGTCTTGTCAGCACTCTCCAGGGACTCCCACAAGCCGCTGTCTTCCACTTTCGTTAGACAGTCTCATTTGCTGAGAAATTTGAAATGACAATGAACAGGATGCAGTCATGGTTAAAAAAGCCTATTGTTTCCTGAAATGGTGTTATCCATGATCCTGTGTTGGAGGTTGTGAGCAAACTGAAAGTTGTAACAGGTTTCCAGACAAGCTTTAGAGTCTACGGTAATAAGGGCTCATTCCCGGCTGGCACTAAGGAGGCGTAAGTGTCAAATGTACGTTAGTTAGCAATTTTGTCATGTAAAAACCGGTGCACTAACACCAGGTTCGGCATTGTACCTTTCCAACATCAGCTCGTTTGCACTGAGTTGGGAGCGGTGGCAATATTTGAAGTGTGTCCTTAAAAACAAGTGCAAAAGTGACACTTTCAGTAACACAATTGATAATGGAATGGATTTTGAGAGCGGAGGTGCAGCCTATCCAGCCATGACACACAGTGCCCATGGAAGGAGAGATGTGCTGATGAATATTATATTTAGAAAATATTGGTTTTCCCCCATTTTGTTTCATTTGATTAAAAACCAAACATAGCCTACCCATCCCTTATTTTATTTGTATTTAACCAGCCAAGTCAATTAAGAACAACTTCTTATATACAATGATGGCCTGGCAAGAGACAAAGGGCCTCCTGTGGAGATGGGCTGAGATTGACAATGTTTTTTTTAAAGACAAAACGGACAACACAGGCAGAAGACACTGGCAAGAGCACAAACTGTGTGTGTGTGTGTGTGAAGTAAAACAACATGCTTCCTGACAACTAGAAACAACTACGTCTCAACAAACTGTTAATCTATTTGTCCTTTGAACGCCGTCAGAGACACCAGAGGGGTATGCTACAAAGCAGGTTTGAGTAGTCAGCAAGTTAACTTTGGTCAACTATGAGTTTAACTCAGGATAACCGGTCATACAAAAGTGGCTCACCTTTTAGTCGGGTAAATTTGGCTCTGGTGCAGGCTAACTCACTGCTAACTCTACTTACCCTGAATGAAATGACTGAGCCACGAGTTGAGGACCAATTAAATCAAATTCCCTCCCTCTTGCAAAGATTGTGTTGTCCTCTTACTTTGAGAAAGATGACTGATAAAATATTTTATTAATCAAATGTTGTGTGCTAAGAAATAGTATTGGGGCTCCCAAGTGGTGCAGCGGTCTAAGGCACTGCATCGCTGGGCTAGAGGCGTCACTACAGACCCAGGTTTGATCCCGGGCTGTATCACAACCGGACTCCATAGGGCGGTGCACAATTGGCCCAGCGTCGTCCAGGTTAGGGGAGGGTTTGGCCGGGGGGGGCTCATCGCGCTCTACTTGTGGTGGGCCAGGCGCCTGCAAGCTGACCTCGTCATCAGGTGAAATGTGTTTGCTCCGACACATTGGTGCAGCTGGTTTCCGGGTTAAGCGGGCGGGTGTTAAGAAGCGTGGTTTGGCGGGTCATGTTTTGGAAGACTCATGACTCGACCTTCGCCTCCCGAGCTCATTGTGGAGTTGTAGCGATCAGATAAGATCGAAATTGGGGAGAAAAGTTTTTATTTTATTTATTTTTTTACAAATTGTGTAATGTTCAAATATATCACACGCACATTTGCACTTTTGTATAACAAAAAATGTATCGTAGGACTGGGAAAAAAGGTGCTTATGGTTGTGCATTGATAAGCGCACCAAAGTCGGAATTAACGATATGTAATTAAATAAAGATGGCACTACTAAAAGCCTATTTCACACCATATCCTGCTGATTTTGCAAGATAACTTTTCTTTCATTTTGATTTCGGCCCATTGAAAATGTGGCACCGATTCACCCATGGATTGATGTTTCAGCATCGTCTCAATGAAGAGTTTGGCTTTCGACTAGCCATGTGCGACATGCACGCGCAGAAATGTGAAGCTAACTGATTTTGGTGAGCTTTAGAAAACCCTGAGCAGATCTAGCTTTTTTCATAGGATGCCCCTCAGGTCCAGGAGTTTTAAGTTGGCTTGGAGTATAAGGGCACAAGGCGAGACCCAGATGCAGACACGGGAGGTAGATGATTTGAGTCTTTGATATTTATTAAACAATCCAAAAGGGGTAGGCAAGAGAATGGTCGTGGACAGGCAACAGGTCAAAACCAGTTCAGAGTCCAGAAGGTACAGAGTGGCAGGCAGGCTCGAGGTCAGGGCAGGCAGAATGGTCAAGCAGGTGGGTACGGAGTCCAGGAAACAGGCAAGGGGAAAAACCCGGAAGGACTAGCAAAAGAGAATAGAAGCAGGAGTACGGGAAAACACGCTGGTAGACTTGAAAAACATACAAGACGAACTCGCACAGAGAGACAGGAAACACAAGGATATATAAACCAGGGAAAATAAGCTACAACCGGAGGGGTTGGAGACAATCACAAGGACAGGTGAAACAGATCAGGGTGTGACATGGAGGGAAATCCAATACCAAGGGGCTGAGTAATTAAAGGAAATTGTTTCATGCTCGGTTCTAATTTTTGGGACTTTTAGAACAAAACAAGATTGAGATCTGAGCTTGTATTTGTTTTCATTTTGAGCTAGAGGAGAGATAAGTTTTCCTAAAATGGCCTTATAAATAAAAATATACCAGTGTTTGACTGCATGTTGCTAGTGATCTACAGCGCTGTAGAGATCACAGTGGTGTTGGATGTCTCTGATTGGTGACAAAACAAAGCTCTGCATGAAACATTCAGTGTAGAGCTTGAAGCCTGAACATAAATATACTGAACAAAAAATATAAACGCAACATGCAGTAAAGTGTCCATTTTTCATGAGCTGATATAAAAGATCCCAGAAATGTTTCATAGGCACAAAAAACTTATTTCTCTCAAATGTTGTGCACTAAGTTGTTTAGATCCCTGTTAGCGGGATGTAATGAAGCCCTTTTGTTGGGAAAAACTATTTCTGATTGGGTGGCCTGGCTCCCCGATGGGTCCGAGTCATGTGAAATCCATAGACTAGGGCCTAATAAATTCATTTAAATTGACTGATTTCCTTCTATGAACTGTAACTCAGTAAAATCTTTGAAATTGTTGGATGTTGCGTTTATTTTGTTTAATGTAGTTTTCATAGTTTCACTATAGTGCAACACAGAGAGAAAAGGTCAACAAATCAACAATTTTCTGCCGGCAAAGGAAAAACAAGAGTTGTGCTTGTAATAAAACCCAATACAAAAATCAAATAATATTTCATTTGTCACGTACACGTGTTTAGCAGATGTTATTGCAGGTGTAGCGAAATGCTTGAGTTTCATGAAACTCTACATGGTTGTCTACATGGGGGTTGAAGCTCAACAATTTTTTATGTTTTGACCTGATCTATAGAAAGTAGGAAATGCAGGGTTTTATGAGTGTTTAGTATTGGAAAAGACTATGCATTTTGGTTTTAGAGGAATTCAGAACAAGCTTCAAATCATACAGATTATGTTGAATGATGTTTTAGCTTTTTCAAAAGTCAAACTGCTGCCACTAGAGAACAGTGTCATCCGCATAAACATGTACATTAGCTGTCTCAATATGTCTCCCAATATTGTTGAAATATATAATAAAAAACAGGGGACCTAAAAATGTAGCCTTGAGGCAGACCCGAGCACAACTCTACGGTGTCCAACTTACAACCATCCACCTTAACACACTGGGTTCGATTTGACAGGTAGTTCACAAACCAACCCAGAGCATGACCAGTAATCCCAATACACTTCGATCTCTGCACAAAGAAAGTATGGTCCTCAGTGTCAAACGTCTTTGACAAGACTATGAATACAGATACACAATGCAGCTTCTTATCCAGGGCACAGCAAATATCATTCAAAACCTTCAAAGTTTATGTCAAAGTTTAGTGCTGTGGCTAGACCTGAAACCTGATTGAATACCACTGAAAATATTGTTTTCCTGGAGGTAGGTGTTAAGCTGCTTATTGACTAGGGACTCCAGTACCTTTGCCAGAATAGACAATTTTGATATGGGCCCATAGTTGTTCAGTAGTGTGGGATCACCTCCTTTCAAAAGGACAATGCTGATTTCCACAACTTGGGGATTTCATTACATTCTATGGTCAGGTTAAAGATGAATGTTAAAGGGGAGGAATGATGTCTGCAGCTAATAGTAGTAGGCGGGGGTCTAGATAATCAGGGCCAGGCAATGTTTTTGACATCAATTGCTTTCAGGGCTCTATGCACTTCTGAGACAGAGAAGTGGAGAGAAAGTTCTCCAGGGAAGGAGGACCTGAAGAAGGAGTGCTCAGGAGTGACAGGTAATTTCACAGGGGGGTTATGTTGACCTTTAACCCTATCAAATAATCCACCTGCATCAAGAAAAAGTTCAGACTAGAGGTTCTCTCAGTTAATCAAGGCTGGTTTAGCAGCATCGCATAGGTGTACCTTTTTATCCTGGCCATTAGCCAAAATTAGCCTATGGGTTTTAAATGGTCTACTGAGAGTGCTTAGAAATATTTAGCCTTTTCATTATTCACAATTCACATACCTGCGTTTCGCTTGTTGAAGTAGGCTATCCATCCCCCAGTTTCAAAGAGCGACCTAGTTTGATTACCAAAGACACACTCCTCAAAACTATTAATTCCTCCAACAATACCATATCAATGTCAAAATATATTTTTTTTATCTGCCTCACACATAGGCAACGATACAAATGACAGGAGCCTAATATTTTGTATAGACGTGCAAATGTTATGCGTAAAGACATTTAGGTCTACGTATGGACACAGTACCAAATATTTGAAGATAATATACAACGTAGAGGACTGGAGGTCAATAGTAAATTAACGATCAATGGAAATAGTTGTTTTTCAGTTCAACATCTGGTTAGAATCTGTGTAGGGGTTTCAGTCCTGGACTCATAGCTACATGTGACAAGATCTCATTGGTCTGAATCGTCTATACATTGAGCCTGAAACAGGATACTTGTTATTTGGCCATTGGCCCAATTTTACTGCAAAGAATTCTAATTGGTCAACCACAGACTAGGGTTGGGGGTTATAAATTGCATCCTGTCGCTTTGTTCTGTGGAGAAGTGCAAATATGATCTGTAAGTTGGTTCCATAATGTTTCTAAAACATTACATTGCAAGCAGTATAACGGTGAGTGGACATTACAACTTTCCCTTGATAATGTATTTTTATCCAGCTCCTGTGAAAAGTTTGGATGTGCATATAACCTTCCATAGTCTAAATTGCCTATTCTGTATTATACGCCCACGGGGAGCAATTAAGTATTGTACCTGGAACTGAATTTAGACATAGCCTATTTAAAACAAATTGTTAGTTCATTTTTATTAGAATTTGATAAAAATTATACACTGTCTTTTAGGCCTTATCAATAGCCTATTGAATGTAATCTTGCTTATTGACTACGTTTGGCCTGTCCATGTCCAGACTGCAATTTACAGTTGTCCTACTGAAACAATGCAATTAGAATAATTTGGACTGCAAACGTTCAACATATTTAGCAAATATGGGTCAGGTTATTTCACAAACTAGGCTATAATGGACTAACATTCAAATTGGAGTTGATGACAACGCAATACATAAAATACCGTGAATACACAACTTTAAGTAACCACATATTTAGCCATGGAGCACGTTCTGATTGGCCAGTGAGGGGCCAAGCCTCAACACACCCACAACTTGTTTATTCACTAAAACCCAGACCTTTCGTGCCACCGCCAGCTTCTGCGCCCATAATTCTGGTTGTGAAAATAGCTAAAATATTTCTAGCACACCTCTGAAACTATAATGCTACAGCCAGCGCTAAGAATCACAATTGCGTTAGGTTTGTTAAAATAGATACAGTTGAAGTCGGAAGTTTACATACACTTAGGTTGGAGTCATTAAAACTCGTTTTTCAACCCCTACACACATTTCTTGTCAACAAACTATAGTTTTGGCAAGACCTCCACAAGTCTGGTTCATCCTTGGGAGCAATTCCCAAATGCCTGAAGGTACCACGTTCATCTGTACACACAATAGTACGCAAGTATAAACAGCATGGGACCACACAGCCATGATACCAGTCAGGAATGAGACGCGTTTTGTCTTCTAGAGATGAGCGTACTTTGGTGCGAAAAGTGCAAATCAATCCCAGAACAACAGCAAAGGACCTTGTGAAGGTGCTGGAGGAAACAGGTACAAAAATATCTATATCCACAATAAAATGAGTTTTATATCGAGACAACCTGAAAGGCCGCTCAGCAAGGAAGATGCCACTGCTCCAAAACCGCCATAAAAATAGCCAGACTACCGTTTGCAACTGCACATGGGGACAAAGATCGTACTTTTTGGAGAAATGTCCTCTGGTCTGATGAAACAAAAATATAACTGTTTGGCCATAATGACCATCATTATGTTTGGAGGAAAAGGGGGAGGCTTGCAAGCCGAAGAACACCATCCCAACCGTGAAGCACGGGGGTGGCAGCATCATGTTGTGGGGGTGCTTTGCTGCAGGAGGGCCTGGTGCACTTCACACAATAGATGGCATCATAAGGCAGGAAAATTATGTGGATATATTGAAGCAACATCTCAAGATCCCAAATGGGTCTTCCAAATGGACAATGACCCCTAGCGTTCCTCCAAAGTTGTGGCAAAATGCCTTAAAGACAACAAAGTCAAGGTATTGGAGTGGCAATCACAAAGCCCTGATCTCAATCCTATAGAAAATGCGTGGGCAGCACTGAAAAGCATGTGCGAGCAAGGAGGCCTACAAACCTGACTCAGTTACACCAGCTCTGTCAGGAGGAATGGGCCAAAATTCACCCAACTTATTGCTACCCGAACCGTTTGACCGAAGTTAAACAATTTAAAGGCAATGCTACCAAATACTAATTGAGTGTATGTAAACTTCTGACCCACTGGGAATGTGATGAAAGAAATAAAAGTTGAAATAAATCATTCTCTCTACTATTATTCTGACATTTCACATTCTTAAAATAAAGTGGTGATCCTAACTGACCTAAAACAGGGACTTTCTAGTTGGATTAATGTCAGGAATTGTGAAAAACTGAGTTTAAATGTATTTGGCTAAGGTGTATGTAAACTTCCGACCTCAACTGTACCTAAATCTCAAACCAATAAAAAAAAATCTAAAACGATGAGCCTAATGTTATTTACATGCATGCAGGCATGCACGCGTGCGCACACTAACATTTACACGGACGCTCACATATACACTCACACGCACACAATGTCTCCTAGCGGTTTGATGAACAGTTCCCCTTAGCCGTTTGATTGCTTCTCTCTCAGACAAGACCTGATGGATTAGTGTCCTGACATAAGGCTTTGACCACATCATTAGAGTGACCTAGCGTCTCAATACATTCATCTCTACTTGCACACTCATCTTCTGCACATCTATCACTCCAGTGTTTAATTGCTATATTGTAATTATTTCGCCACTATGGCCAAGTTATTGCCTTACCTCCCTTATCCTACCTCTTTTGCACACACTGTATATATACTTTTTTCTATTGTTTTATTGACTGCATGTTTGTTTATTCCATGTGTAACTCTGTGTGTTCTTTGTGTCGCACTGCTTTGCTTTATGTTTGTCACACCTTGACCTTAGAGAGCCTTTTTATTTCTCTATTTGGTTAGGTCAGGGTGTGATTTGGGTGGGAATTCTAGTTTGTCTATTTCTTTGTTGGCCGCGTCTGGTTCCCAATCTCTGATTGGGGATCATACTTAGGCAGCCATTTTTCCCACCTTCAGTTGTGGGATCTTGTTTGTGTGTAGTTGCTTTCTGCACTGCATATAGCTTTACCTTGGTCTTGTATTTTGTTGTTTTTGGTGTCATTTAAAATAAAAGTATAATGTACGCCTACCACGCTGCACCTTGGTCTCCTTCTAACAACGGCCGTAACAATCTTGGCCATGTCGCAGTTGTAAATGAGAACTTGTTCTCAACTAGCCTACCTGGTTAAATAAAGGTGAAATATATATATATATATTTTTTAAATGATAGATCACTTCCAGGCAACTTGGAGCTCCAAGTGACTGTCAATATTTTCAATAGTCCCGGCCAAGTTGAAAGACCTGTCAGAAAGACTGAGGAACAGCCATTGGAGATGAGCAGAGAGAGTAATATCATTCCAATAGAGAATATTGTAGCCTATATGCCCAGCCTGTGATAGGAACTGGATTTATAGAAGTAGTGTCAAAAAATGAACCTGACCACTAACAATTGTGATTTATCTCAGAGAATAGCTTGACTACCTGACATGATCTGTCTACTGCTAAATACTTAAATAGTTACCCGGACAATCTGCATTGACCCTTTTTGCAATAACTCTTTTGACTCATCACATACAATGCTACTGTTTATGATCTATCCTGTTGTCTATTCACTTTATCCCAACCTATACGTACAGTACCAGTCAAAAGTTTGTACATAACTACTCATTCACTGGGTCTTCTTTATTTTTCCTAATTTCTACATTGTAGAATAATAGTGAAGACATCAAAACTATGAAATAACACGTATAGAATCATGTAGTAACCCATATACTTTTTAACAAATCCAAATATATTTTTGATTTTTGGTTCTTCAAAGTAGTCATTTTTTGCCTTGATGACAGCTTAGCACACTCTTGGCATTATCCCAACCAGCTTCACCTGATTGCTTTTCCAACAGTCTTGAAGGAGTTGCCACAACTGTGACCCGATTCAGGAAACTTGGTGTATGTCACAAGTCACGACTTCACAGGAGAGCCGTTTGAATGTAAAAAATGTTTTTTTTAATCAAAAAGCGTTTTTGGGCAGAAATATCTTCTCGAACATGTGAACTTCATGTGCCTTAATATCAAACTTGTATATCAACTTAATATCAAACTGTAATTACGAATAAAATTGTTAAATTACGAGCCCAGTTGGTTTAGCCACAGAACAAGTAAGCTAGCCATGATTGGCTGAGATAATAAGTGGGCTGGAAATGACGAGAGCTGAGTTTGGATTGGTCTGCAGTGTAGCATCTTGTGTCTATAAAATGAGCTGCTCGTAATGCATAGATAATCCTTTCTACTGCATTTTTTTTTGAATAATATAACGTTAGCCATGGAGAACTGCAAATATGTTGCTACTGCTCTCAATAACATTGCTGCCCTGAATTGATCAAGCGCTATAGACAAAGGTCAGTGGGAAAAAGTTGTCATGGACTACTTTCTGGAGGACGATCGTGCCATGCTGACTCTCTCTGACTCTGAATCAGACGATGAGGAAATCCCTGATTTATGCTGAGCACTTGTTGGCTGCTTTTCCTTCACTCTGTGATCCAACTCATGTCAAACCATCTCAATTGGGTTGAGGTCAGGTGATTGTGGAGGCCAGGTCATCTGATGCAGCACTCAATCACTCTCGTTCTTGGTCAAATTGCCCTTACACAGCCTGGAGGTGTGTTTTGGATCATTGCCCTGTTTATAATCAGATGATTGTCCCACATGGGATAGCGTATCACTGCAGAATGCTGTGGTATCCATGCTGGTTAAGTGTGCCTTGAATACTAAATAAATCACAGACAGTGTCACCAGCAAAGCACCCCCACGCCATCACACCTCCTTCTGCATGTTTCACGGTGGGAACTAAACATGCAGAGATCATCCGTTCACATACTCTGCGTCTCACAAAAACACGGCGGTTGGAACCAAAAATCTCAAATTTGGACTCATCAGACCAAAGGACAGACTTCCACCGGTCTAATGTCCATTGCTTGTGTTTCTTTGTCTTATTGGTGTCCTTTAGTAATGGTTTCTTTGCAGCAATTCAACCATGAAGACCTGATTCACGCAGTCTCCGTGAATCAATGTTATACATTCTACAATGTATAACATAGTAAAAATAAAGAAAAACCCTTGAATAAGTAAGTGTGTCCAAACTTTGGATTGGTACTGTACATATACTATTTAAACAAAAGTATATGAACATTTCTTCAAATGAATGGATTCGGTTATTTCAGCCACACCCATTGCTGAAAGGTGCATAAAATCTAGCACACAGCCATACAATCTCCATAGACAAACTTTTACAGTAGATTGGCCTTACTGAAGAGCTCAGTGACTTTCAACTTGTTACTGTTATAGGATGCCACCTTTCCATCAAGTCAGTTCGTAAAATTTCTGCCCTGCTAGAGCTTCCCCGGTCAGTTGTATGTGCTGGAAACGTGTAGGACCAACAACGGCTCAGCCGCAAAGTGGTAGGCCAAACAAGCTCACAGAATGGGACCACCGAGTGTCCTCGGTTGAAACACTCACTACATAGTTCCAAACTTCCTCTGAAAGCAACTTCACAACAAGAACTGTTCGTCAGGAGCTTCATGAAATGGGTTTCCATGACCGGGCAGCCGCGCTCAACACTAAGATCACCATGTGCAATGCCAAGCGTTGGCTGGAATGGTGTAAAGCTCGCTACGATTGGACTCTGGAGCAGTGTAAATGCGTTCTCTGGCGTGATGAATCACGCTGGACAAATCTTGGTTTGGTGGATACCAGGAGAACGCTACCTGCCCGAATGCATAGGGACAAATGTAAAATTTTGTGGAGGAGGAAATAATGGTTTGGAGCTGTTTTTCATAGTTCAGGCTAGGCTCCTTAGTTCCTCTGAAGGGGCTACATTATACAATGACATCCTAGATGATTCTGTGCTTCCAACTTTGTGGCAACAGTTTGGAGAAGGCCCTTTCTGTTATGACAATTCCCCCTTGCACAAAATGTTTGTCGAGATTGGTGTGGAAGAACTTGACTTGCCTGCACAGAGCCCTGACCCCCACCCCATCGAACACCTGTGGGATGAATTGGAATGCCGACTGTGAGCCAGGCCTAATCACCCAACATCAGTGCCCTGACCTCACTAATGCTCTTGTGGCTGAATGGAAGCAAGTCCCCGCAGCAATGTTCCAACATCTAGTGGAAAGCCATCCCAGAAGTGTGGAGGCTGTTAGAGCAGCAAAGGGGGGACCAACTCCATATTAATGCCAATGATTTTGGAATGAAATATTTGACGAGCCGGTGTCCACATTGAATTGCAGAAAAAAGGAAGTCGCTCCATATTTCCTCAACATCAGACACTGTCTGTAGTGTGTCTTGTTTGAGCTTTGATGTACAGTGCTTTCAGACGTAGGTTCCGGTATAGGTTCAGATGTAATACAACACAGGCCACAGGTCTGCTCCATCTCTTTGAACCAGTGTTTTCACCTCATTACCAAAATAAAGACTACTTTCTACAGAGCCTCGCCAAGCATCGCCATCTAGGGCCCAGCCTCTACTCCTTCCAGCAACAGATTGGCTTACAAGGGCAGTGGGCACACGGGGTATACTAATGTACAAGTCTTCCCAGGTTCATAAATATACAAGTTTGTTCCCCCATGCGCTGGCTGAGAGAGCGAGTGTACCTGAGAATCTATCTGTGGGCATTTGATGTATTTTGATCCTCATTGTGAGAACTCATTACCGGGGGAAGCAGCGAGTGGAGTAAGATATTTTCCTCCAGTGAGCCTAAATTATTGGAATGAGTGCCGGTTGATTCATTCTGAGGGGGAAGGATGATTGCTTTCTCAGCTCACCAACTCCACTGTAGGGAGAGCGTAATAATAACCAGAAGGATCTCTCGATACAGACCCTTTTGGGGAAGAGGTGGGTGGCAGGCGGTGCTGGTGAAGGTGCTAATGGTGTTGAGGGGATACGATGCTAGCTGTGTAGTCTCGGTGCAATCAGTCTACACTCTGCTCTCACCCCAATTTAGATTCCTTTTGTCTCTCTCTCCCCACCACCACCACCATTCTTTTGTTTTCAAGTTATTCATTTTGGAAGAAGAATACACACCGTTTCTCATTTTTTATTTGATTGTTATACACTGAACAAAAATATAAATGCAACAGATAGTGTTGGTCTCATGTTTCATGAGCTGAAATAAAAGATCCCAGAAATGTCCCATATGTACAAAAAGCTTATTTCTCTAAAATTGTGTGCACAAATTTGTTTACATCCCTGTTAGTGAGTATTTCTCATTTGCCAATATAATCCATCCACCTGACAGGTGTGGCATATCAAGAAGCTGATTAAACAGCATGATCATTACACAGGTGCACTTTGTGCTGTGCATTTTGTCGCACAACACAATGCCACAGATGTCTCAAGTTTTGAGGGAGCATGCAATAGGCATGCTGACAGCAGGAATGTCCACCAGAGTTGTTGCCAGAGAGTTTAATTTTGATTTCTCTACCATAAGCCGCCTCCGTTGTTTTTTCGAAAATTTAGCAGTACGTCCAACCGGCCTCACAACCGGAGACCACATGTATGGCATTGTGTGGGGGCTAGCAGTTTGCTGATGTCAACGTTGTGAACAGAGTGCAACATGGTATGGGCAGTCATAAGCTACAGACAACAAACACAATTACATTTTATCAATAGCAATTTGAATGCACAGAGATACCTTGATGAGATCCTGAGGCCCATTGTCGTGCCATTCATCCACCTCCATCACCTCATGTTTCAGCATGATAATGCACGGCCCTATGTCGCAAGGATCTCTACACAAGGAAGCTGAAAATGCATACTCACCAGATATGTCACCCATTGAGCACGTTTGGGATGCTCTGGATCAACGTGTACAACAGCGTGTTCCAGTTCCCGCCAATATCCAACTAACTTTGCACAGCCATTGAAGAGGAGTGGGAAAACATTCCACAAGCCACAATCAACAGCTTGATCAACTCTAGGAGATGTGTTGCACTGCATGAAGCAATGGTTGTCACGCCCGATACTGACTGGTTTCTGATCCACGCCCCTACATTTTTAAAAGTATATGTGACCAACAGATGCATACCTGTATTCCCAGTCATTAGAAATCCATAGATTAGGGCCAATTTTTTTTTTTTTTATTGACCGATTTCCTTATATGAACTGTAACTCAAAGTTAAATCTTTGAAATTGTTACATGTTGCGTTTATATTTTTGTTCAGTGTATTATCATACTCTTCCGCTTGTTTCGGTTGGCTGAATGCCCCTATCCCCGTTTCCATGTCTCTCGTCTACCAAATGGAGGTGGTGCCGCACACTTGGGAAGGAATTTAATGGGCTCTGAGCCTGCATGCTGTAAGGCTCTGATAAAATGGCAAGGGGCTTTTGGCGAGTGGGTGAAAGTGGAGAGCGGTTGAGGGCTATTGAGCGGCGACTTAATAGAGCGGTGCACTTTAGCAATGCTTAACAGGAATCCAGCCTTGAGAACAATGTGAGACCACATTTTGCTAATATATAGCATAAGAGGGATGCAAAGAACTTTAATAATATATACAGTAGCCCTCACCTTTTAAAGGGGAAATCTGCGATTGCTACGTAGTTTTTAACTTTCAATGGACATATAGCCATTGATTATTAACACATATAACTTATAAATGCCTCATTAGCTAAGTTCAGCTGTCAGACCTCATCAGAACCCAAAATATAAGCTTTTTTTACTCAATTGTGTGTAAACAATGTGATTGTCAACAAACACTGTATCATTTTGATCTCATGGATGGTCCGTCCTTGCATCCATAGCCCCATGTATTCACTTTAGGAGTGGTTACATTTCTCTAGCCGGAAAAGTGGCGGGGTGTCCGCGTTGCTGTTGTGTGAACTGCAGATTGCCTCTATAATACTTTATTATCTTGGATTCTCAATAAAACTGCACTTTTGATTAGTCTCAATCAAGTTTTTACATAATCTTAGCTCTACACAGATACATGCCTCAGACATGAATGCAATTTAAACCTCAGGTTCAGGCAAATGAATCAATGGGTATATTTATTGGCAGGGCTGTAAAAAGGAGCCTGTTGGAGTAGTGAGAGAGTGGCGGGGAGCCACACGGGCAGAGCGCAGGTAATTAAGGTAACAGTTGTACTCGGTTCCGCTCCACCACTCTTCCTCCCTAATTGTTCTCTGCTTTAAAGGGTGACCTGTGGCCCGGGAAATGGACAGACCAGCCAACACCGGAACTTAATCAGTCAGGAAGTTTTCTGCCTCTCCAGCCCTCACAAACCACCAGGGGTGTGCGTGTGTGTATATATTTTTGTGTATGTGTGTGTTTGAGTTGCACTCCAGAATCCCTCATTAAACTGAGATAGCAAACTTCAAATGATGGGGGTTTAGAATGTCACAGGATGTGAACAGGATGCTTTTTGCCATGGGGTGGAAGTGCAGTGCTATTGTACTAAAGGTCGGACAACTCATTTGTGATTCCTTATATAAGTGGGGCTGGATTTTTCCTGCATGCCCTGTGCACTCATGGATAGACCCACACAATTCAATATTAGGTTTGATGAAAGTGTAGGCTACAGAGATATATTGAGTTGTTAAGAACATGTACTGTAGTCTAGTCTGTAAAATGACTCAAAGGAACTCAAACAAATCCAGGTCCCATGCTCCATTGGAAAACCTAATGAACTTGTGTGTTATTCTATTGTACCAAGATTGCTACCCCTGTTAATACCTCTCACTGAAACGACATGAAAACATCGGATTCCATCGGCCTTCCGCTTTGACCTGTCCTACACACTTAAACACTGTTCGACCTCATCCTGACTGTACCCTCAGTTACACTTAGCTAGAAGGCATCACAATCACAATCTCACAAAGATGGACAACGTCCCACCACTGTATCCGTGTTTTTTGTATGACAATTGTGAGTGGGAATTGCTGGACATTGTAGTACCTGCCAGGGAACAATGGCTGTCGTGAAGTAGAGGGGAATTTTCGAGGCCTTGGTGATTATAGGGGTGGTAGGTAGTCTAGTGGTTAGAGCGTTGGACTAGTAACTGAAAGGTTGCCAGATCGAATCCCTGAGCTGACAAGGTAAAAATCTGTCGTTCTGCCCCTGAACAAGGCAGTTAACCCACAGTTCCTATGGTGTCATTGAAATTAAGAATTTGTTCTTAACTGACTTGCCTATTTAAATAAAGGTAACAATTTTGGGGGGGGGAAGATAGACAGTGAGGGATTCAATGGGCTTCAAAGAAATTGCGTCAACATCTTTTTACACCGTTCTATGGACCAGAGACCCCTTGAGGAAGATGGAGGTCAATAACGCCATTTAGCAAATGAACAAAACAACCACCCTATCCAATAACAAAGGAGCAGCAGGTAGTTCCAAGTCTGTGTCAAGCTAAACCGATATTGTGACATTTTGGAAAGTTTCAATCCACGCATCTCCTTTCTTACGTTTCACCCTAAAAGGCCCTGAACTTTGTGTTCATCTCTATTGCAATATCCAACTTGGATTTTGTATATAAAGCTTAGTTATCAAATCATTTGTGAATCTCTGCATATTCTTTATCAGTTTGAAGGAAAATGGAGGGAAAACGTTCAGTTTTCCTTCCCACTTTGGAGTCGCTTTTCAAACATGACGGGAGTAATTAAAAACAACTAAAAAAAGAGTCTCTGGAACATCTGCTTGCAGTCATGTTAATCCAATTTGCTTAAGTCACGTATCTCTGGGGGGCTTATCTTGTCTTTAGGAGGCTTTTGGTACTGAATACTAGGGTCACTGAGACCATTATGGAGCATTCATATCCCCTTCATAATCATGATGTAAAAAAATGTATTCGATTGCACTGTTAGACTTTAGAATGTAGATATTTCGAAACAGAGAGGTTAAAAAGTGGTGTGTCAAAATGTGTCTTTTCTGGGGCCTGGAGTTTTTCCTGATCTCATGACCTGGTCAGGTAAAACTCTGGGTCCTGTTGGTAGGCTATGACAGGGTCTAGCCCATTCATAGACGCTAACTAGCTTAGCGCCTATTGATAAAGGTATCTTCTTCCCGGGGAGTTTTGTTGAGAGCCCTGCCGCTTGCTCTAAACATTGACATACATTGCTTGCGGTAAGGTTTTTGAAACAAACAAAAAAAGTTTAATTACTACACACCTTTATACACTGCTCCAAAAAATAAAGGGAACACTTAAACAACACAATGTAACTCCAAGTCAATCACACTTCTGTGAAATCAAACTGTCCATCAAACTGTCCACACAATAAATTTCACATGCTGTTGTGCAAATGGAATAGACAAAAGGTGGAAATTATAGGCAATTAGCAAGACACCCCCAATAAAGGAGTGGTTCTGCAGGTGGTGACCACAGACCACTTCTCAGTTCCTATGCTTCCTGGCTGATGTTTTGGTCACTTTTGTATGCTGCTTTCACTCTATGTGTAGCATGAGACGGAGTCTACAACCCACACAAGTGGCTCAGGTAGTGTAGCTCATCCAGGATGGCACATCAATGCGAGCTGTGGCAAGAAGGTTTGCTGTGTCTGTCAGCGTAGTGTCCAGAGCATGGAGGCGCTACCAGGAGACAGGCCAGTACATCAGGAGACGTGGAGGAGGCCGTAGGAGGGCAACAACCCAGCAGCAGGACCGCTACCTCCGCCTTTGTGCAAGGAGGAGCAGGTGGAGCACTGCCAGAGCCCTGCAAAATGACCTCCAGCAGGCCACAAATGTGCATGTGTCTGCTCAAACGGTCAGAAACAGACTCCATGAGGGTGGTATGAGGGCCCGACGTCACAGGTGGGGGTTGTGCTTACAGCCCAACACCGTGCAGGACGTTTGGCATTTGCCAGAGACACCAAGATTGGCAAATTCGCCACTGGCGCCCTGTGTCTTCACAGATGAAAGCAGGTTCACACTGAGCACATGAGCACATGTGACAGACGTGACAGAGTCTGGAGACGCCGTGGAGAACGTTCAGCTGCTGCAACATCCTCCAGCATGACCGGTTTGGCGGTGGGTCAGTCATGGTGTGGTGTGGAATTTCTTTGGGGGGCCGCACAGCCCTCCATGGGCTCGCCAGAGGTAGCCTGACTGCCATTAGGTACCGAGATGAGATCCTCAGACCCCTTGTGAGACCATATGCTGGTGCGGTTGGCCCTGGCTTCCTCCTAATGCAAGACAATGCTAGACCTCATGTGGCTGGAGTGTGTCAGCAGTTCCTGCAAGAGGAAGGCATTGATGCTATGGACTGGCCRGCCCGTTCCCCAGACCTGAATCCAATTGAGCACATCTGGGACATCATGTCTCGCTCCATCCACCAAGGCCACGTTGCACCACAGACTGTCCAGGAGTTGGCGGATGCTTTAGTCCAGGTCTGGGAGGAGATCCCTCAGGAGACCARCCGCCACCTCATCAGGAGCATGCCCAGGCGTTGTAGGGAGGTCATACAGGCACGTGGAGGCCACACACACACTACTGAGCCTCATTTTGACTTGTTTTAAGGACATTACATCAAAGTTGGATCAGCCTGTAATGTGGTTTTCCACTTTAATTTTGAGTGTGACTCCAAATCCAGACCTCCATGGGTTGATAAATTTGATTTCCATTGATAATTTTTGTGTGATTTTGTTGTCAGCACATTCAACTATGTAAAGAAAAAAGTATTTAATAAGAATATTTCATTCATTCAGATCTAGGATGTGTTATTTTAGTGTTCCCTTTTATTTTTTTGAGCAGTGTATATACACTGCCTTCGGGAAGTATTCACACCCCTTGACTTTTTCCAAATGTTGTTAGGTTATAGCCTTAGTATAAAATGTATTTAATCATTTTTTCCCTCATCAATCTACACACAATACCCCATAATAACAAAGCAAAAACAGTTTTGGGGAAATTTTTGCAAATGTATTAAAAATGGAAAACGGAAAAATCCAGCATTAAAGTCATCTTGGATATGATGATACAAGCTTAACATACATGTATTTGCAAAGTTTTCTCAGATTTTTCTCTGCATATCCTCTCAAGCTCTGTCAGGTTGGATGGGGAACGTTGCTGCACAACTATTTTCAGGTCTCTCCAGAGATGTTCGATCGGGGTCAAGTCCGGGCTCTGGCTGGACCACTCAAGGACATTCAGAGACTTGTCTTAAAGCCACTCCTGCATTGTCTTGGCTGTGTGCTTAGGGTCATTGTCCTATTGGAAGGTGAACCATTGCACCAGTCTGATGTCCTGTGCGCTCTGGAGGAGGTTTTCATCAAGGATCTCTCTGTACTTTGCTCCGTTCATCTTTGCCTCGATCCTGACTAGTCTCCCAGTCCCTGCCGCTGAAAAATCCCCACAGCATGATGCTGCCATCCATCCTTCACCGTAGGGATGCTTGACATGCAATCCAAAGAGTTCAATCTTGGTTTCATCAGACAAGAGAATCTTGTTTCTCATGATCTGAGTCTTTAGTTGCCTTTTGGCAAACTCCAAGCGGGCTGTCATGTTTCTTTTACTGAGGAGTGGCTACTGTCTGGCCACTCTACAATAAAGGTCTGATTGGTGGAGTGTTGCAGAGATGGTTGTTCTTCTGGAATGTTCTCCCATCTCCACAGAGGAACTCTAGAGCTTTTGTCAGAGTAACCATCAGGTTATTGGTCACCTCCCTAACCAAGGCCCTTCTCCCCTGATTGCTCATTTCTGCCGGGCAGCCATCTCTAGGAAGAACATCTTCCATTTAAGAATGATGGAGGCCACTGTGTTCTTGGGGACCTTCCTAGCTTCAGAATTCTTTTGGTTACCCTTCCCCAGTTCGGGGCCTCGACACAATCCTGTCTCCGAGCTCTACGGACCATTCCTTCGACCTCATGGCTTGGTTTTTGCTCTGACATGCCCTGTCAACTGTGGGACCTTATATAGGCAGGTGTGCCTTTCAAAATCATGTCCAATCAATTGAATTTACCACAGGTGGACTCCAATAAAATTGTAGAAACATCTCAAGGGTGATCAATGGAAACAGGACTCAAGGGGTCTGAATACTTTCCGATGGCACCGTATATATATATATATATTTGACATTTTAGTCATTTAGCAGACTATACATTTTTTTGTACTGGTCCCCAATGGGTATCAAACTGGTCCCCCATGGGGCGGCAGGTAGCCTAGTGGTTAGAGCGTTGGGACGAGGAACCGAAAGGTTGCTAGATCGGATCCCCGAGCTGACAAGGTAAAATATCTGTCGTTCTGCCCCTGAACCAGGCAGTTAACCCACTGTTCCTAGGCCGTCATTGAAAATAAGAATTTGTTCTTAACTGACTTGCCTAGTTATAAAATATATATATATATAAAAAAACACAACCCTGGTTTTGCAAGTACCATGCTCTACAAACTGAGCCGCACGGGACTCTTTTTCTGTTGATATGAAAGATAAGGGGCATGTGCTTCGAAAACTGTATCACATTCGATGATTATTAATGTTCTAAAGTAGGTAGCCTAGTGGTTAGAGCATTGGGCCAGTAAACGAAAGGTTGCTGAATCGAAACCCCGAGCTGACAAGATAAAAATCTGTCGTTCTGCCCCTGAGCAAGGCAGTTAACCTACTGTTCCCCGGGTGCCCGAAGACATGGATGTCGATTTCGGCAGCCCCCTGCACACCTCTGATTCAGAGGGGTTGTGTCAAATGCGGAAGACACATTTCAGTTGAAGGCATTCAGTTGTACAAATGACTCGATATCCCTCTTTCCCTACCTGGGGTGGAATCAGCTCACCCATGGCATAGCAACCCTCTCAGTTACCCTTTCTCAGTGTGTGCCAAACACTGCCGACCGCCATGTACTTTGATTAATGAGACTTGAGTCGTGCCCAATGCTAGCCCCTTACTCCCTCCCTCCTTCACTCCCTCCTTCCCTCTGCTTCATTTGGGGTAGATAGCTGAGAGGAGCTGGAAGAGGGGGAGAAAGGGTATAAATAACAACGACAACACTGAGTCATTATTTGTCAAGATCAAGGGCAACTCAGGAGATGCCTTCATTGACTTAACGGCAAAAGCAAAGTTTTAACTCAGGCTTCACAGATGTCACTATTTTTTTGTCTGCTGACCTAGTGAGTTCCCCCTGTTGGATTTTCCAGACTGAAATTAGCAATCTTCTTAGAGCTGATTTCCGAAATGAACCCTGATTAGCCGTGGATTAGCCCTAATCAGGCCCATTCAGACCTGGGGATTTGGGCTTTTGTTGTTCAGCATTATTCTCAATCAGTTCCACTACTGTGAGGCCTTGATCTAACCATGCATAATAAGTCTGTATTCCACAAAGTCGTCAAGTTACTGTGTTTTGTGTTCTGTGGAGAATAATAGTACGTGATGGATGAAAAAGTAGATTTACCGGTATTTATAGTGATCACTGTGTAGTTTACCACAACTGCAATACATGGACCTTGCTGGTCTCCTTTTTCCAGACTCATATTATAACGTCACTCATATCATAAAGTAGACGTCATCAAAACCCTGTACTGTATCTCCAAACAATAAAGTATTCAGGAATTACATAAATGCTTTTCTGGATGATGGCATCGATAAGATTCGAGGGGCTTCTTAACAACCAGTTCAAAAGGTTCAAGAGCTCTGCAGCCAAATGCCAGTTGTTTGTGCACTTAGCTTTGGTTTGTCCAGCTTACACTACAGGCTTTTCATCTTGTAAAATCAGACAAAACCGTTTCAATTTCAAGTCCCACCCAGACACACCCAAACAGAACCCAAATGGAAGGGCGGTTTTGTCTCCCACCATCTTGTATGATTTAGATGTTGTTATTAGCTAACCTAGGGGAAGTAGAATGACCTTTAGGCTAAAGAGCTTTGTTTGAGCAATCCGTTTGTCATTCGCTCATGCATGGTATATCAATTTAACCATGATACTCGCAACAAGTGGATGATACTGCTGTGATAGCCCACCGGACATCCATGGGGGGGGGGGTTAGTGGAGATTTATCAAAGAGGCAGACTTGATCAAAGTGCTAAACAACTCTACTGTGCTAAACAACTATCTCCAAAATACATCAATAGCAGTTCAGTTTTTTTTTTTTCTCATGTGACTCAATGCTATCCAACATCGTCTCATCCTGTGCAATCAATTATGGGATCCCTAAGCAGTGAGGCAGTCAGTTCCTCTTAATTTTCCAATGGTTGGATATGAGGATATGTTCACAAAGTCTAACCCCTGTTCCTCTCTTTCTCTTTCTGCCTTCAGACCCAGTCCACGGGCCTCAAAATGTCAATGTGGTGGACATTCGGGCCCGCCAGCTCACCCTGCAGTGGGAGACTTTTGGCTACGCCGTGACGCGCTGCCACAGCTACAACCTGACAGTGCAGTACCAGTATGTGTTCAACCAGCAGGAGTTTGCCGCCGAGGAATTGATCCAGACATCATCCCACTTCACCCTGCGGGGCCTGAGGCCCTTCGTCACTGTACGCCTTCGCCTGGTCCTCGCCAACCCAGAGGGAAGCAAGGAGAGCGAGGAGATCGTCAAGCAGACAGAGGAGGATGGTGTGTGTCAGAGTATTTGTATCTTTAGTGGTTTTGTCTTGGTTCCACTGTCTTGTCCTGTTCCTAGCTCAAATACATGCAAGGGGTTTAACTGTAGACCTGCTGTCTGAACACATAGGGATACTAGCCCAAGGATAGTAAAATGTTGTCTTTTGAAATATCGCATGGTTTTGGATAAATTCCTTTCTACTAGCCCGGCTGGGGACGGTGCCTAAATTCTGCACATGCCAAAACTATGACACCAAAAAAAAAACATTTGTCAATGAGAGAGAGAGAGAGATATTTCTATGCATACTATTGTGTCTTTATACCAAAATCTTGCCTTTAAAAATAGATCACGATAGCTTACTTCTTGGAATAGACTCCTTGATGGCTACAGATAGTTGACATTATTGTTGTTGCTTCATAAATGTATTCAAACAGACAATGCTTTGCCGTAAAGGCACTAGCTTGATAGAACTGCAAGTTGATGGAAACATAGTAAGACCTTAATTGATCCACTAATTAATGTGTCGGACGAGAGGGATTTACTCCAGACACCCGAACAGGGCCTCATCCCCGTCATTCACAGGAGAAAGGTTTCGCGGAAGGAGATCGGGTGCCTTGTGAGGATCCAGCAACGAGTGGCTAATCTGCCTTTGCCATCGGTACAATTGGCCAACGTACAATCGCTCGATAATAAAGTGGACAAACTACACGTACATCCTAACAACGGGACATAAGAAAACTGTAATATCTTTCACCGAGTCGTGGCTGAACGACGACATGAATAACATACAGCTGGCGGGTTATACACTGTATCGGCAGGATTGAACAGCAGCCTCTGTTAAGACAAGGGGTGGCAGTCTATGTATATTTGTGAACAGCTGTTGCACGATATCTAAGGAAGTCTCTAGGTTTTGCTCACCTGAGGTAGAGTATCTCATGATAAGCTGTAGACCTCACTATCTACCTAGCTAGAGAGTTTTCATCTATATTCTTTGTAGTAATTTATTTACCACCACAAACCGATGCTGGCACTAAGACCGCACTCAATGAGCTGTAAGCAAACAGGAAAACTCTCATCCAGAGGCGGCTCTCCTAGTGGCCGGGAACTTTAATGCAAGGAAACTTAACCTTTCTGGCGCAGGTGTTCCGCTAGCGACCCACCTCGACAATATCCGGTGAATTTGCGGAGCGCGAAATTCAAATTACAGAAATATAAATATTTAATATTCATGAAAATACAAGTGTCATACATCAAAATAAAGCTTAACTTCTTGTTAATCCAGCCGCTGAGTCAGATTTCAAAAAGGCTTTACCGCAAAAGCACACCATGCGATTATCTGAGGACAGCGCCCCGCATACAAAAGCATGAAAAAAAAAATTCAACCAGGCATGTGCACCATGAAAGTCAGAAATAGCGATATAATAAATGCCTTACCTTTTGAAGATCTTCTTCTGTTGGCACTCCAAAATGTCCCAGCTACATCACAAATGGTCCTTTTGTTTGATAATGTCCTCCTTTATATCCCCAAAAACTCAGTTTAGCTGGCGCGCTTCATTCAATAATCGATCGGTTTCCCTCCTTCAAAATGCATACAGAATGAATCCCAAACATTACCAATAAACTTCTCCAAACAAGTCAAACAATGTTTATAATCAAACCTCAGGTACCCTAATATGTAACTAAATGATAAAATTTAATACGGAGAATCGTTATTGTCTTTACCGGAGATAAACAACAAAGAACACGCTCTCATCCACGCGCATGGAAACACTACAGCCAAAATTGGAGCCACTTAAAAAAACTACAAATTCTAGCAAATTTTTCCAAAAACAAGCCTGAAACTGTTTCTAAAGACTGTTGACATCTAGTGGAAGCCCTAGGAACTGCAATCTGGGAGGTTTTCGCCTCATAATAAATATGACAGCCATTGGAAACAGTGGTAGGCTGAATTTTGTTGGGGGGGGATGGTTTGTCCTCGGGTTTTCGCCTGCCATATAAGTTCTGTTATACTCACAGACATTATTTTAACAGTTTTAGAAACTTTAGAGTGTTTTCATCCAGACGTCAACATACTGCCCCCTAGCCCAAAGATGTTAAATCCGTTTTACCTCATTTCTACCAGCATGTTAAATGAGGGAAAAACCAGAGGGAAAAAAACTCTAGACCACCTTTTCTCCACACACAGAGACTCACGCGTACAAAGCTCTCCCTCGCCCTTCATTTGGCAAATCTGACCATAATTATATCCTCCTGATGCCTGCATACAAGCAACAATTCAAGCAGGAAGCGCCAGTGACTCGGTCAATAAAAAAGTGGTCAGATGAAGCAGATGCTAAGCTTCAGGACTGTGATGCTAGCACAGAGTGGAATATGTTCCGGGATTCTTCTGATGGCAATGAGGAGTACACCACATCAGTCACTGGCTTCATCAATAAGTGCATCGATGACATCGTCCCCACAGTGACTCAGTACATACCCCAACCAGAAGCCATGGATTACAGGCAACATCCTCACTGAGCTAAAGGGTAGAGCTGCCGTTTTCAAGGAGTGGGACTCGGAAGCTTATAATAAATCCCGCTATGCCCTCCGATGAACCATCAAACAGGCAAATCGTCAATACAGGACTAAGATTTAATCGTACTACACCGGCTCCGAAGCTCGTTGGATGTGGCAAGTCTTGCAAACTATTACAGTCTACAAAGGGAAGCACAGCCGAGAGCTGCCCAGTGTCACGAGCTTACCAGACGAGCTAAATTACTTCTATGCTCGCTTCAAGGCAAGTAACACTGAAACATGCATGAGAGCATCAGCTGTTCCTAACAACTGTGTGATCACGCTCTCCGCAGTCGATGTAAGACCTTTAACTTCTCTGGGATATGTGGGACGGTAGGGTCCCACTTGGCCAAAAGCCAGAAAAAATGTAGTGCGCCAAATTCAAATATATTACTATAAAAATCAATCTTTCATGAAATCACACATGAAAGACACCAAATTAAAGCTACACATGTTGTGAATCCAGCCAACATGTCTGATTTCAAAAAGGATTTATGGGGAGAGCACACCATACAATTATGTTAGCTCAGTACATAGCCACAGAAAAACATTTTCCCAGCAAAAGATAGTAGTCACAAAAAGCAGAAGTAGAGAAAAAATGTATCACTAACCTTTGATGATCTTCATCAAATGACACTCATAGGACATCATGTTACACAATACATTTATGTTTTGTTCGATAATGTGCATATTTATATCCACAAATCTCGGTTTACATGCCTCCAAAAAATATTTGGAGAAATTGCAGAGAGCCACGTCAAATAACAGAAATACTCATCATAAACTTTGATGAAAGATACATGTTTTACATATAATTAAAGATACACTTGTTCTTAATGCAACCGCTGTCAGATAAATAAAAAAAAATTGACGTAAAAAGCACACCATGCAGTAATCTGAGACGGCGCTCAGATAAAAACAGTCAACAGAAATACTAAATTACATCATAAATATTCCCTTACCTTTGATCATCTTCATCAGAATGCACTCCCAGGAATCCTAGTTCCACAATAAATCGTTGTTTTGTTCGATAATGTCCATTACTTATGTCTAAGTAGCTACTTTAGCTAGCATGTTTAGTGCACATGTCCAAACGCTCGCGCAGATGCAGGCAAACTCGGACGAAAACTTCAAAAAGTTATATAACAGGTCGAATAAACTGGTCAAACTAAGTAGAGAATCAATCTTCAGGATGTTGTTATCATATATATCAATTAACGTTCCAACCGGAGCATTCCTTCATGTCTGTTATGGAACGCAAGGCGATATCATGAGGAAAGCAACTGGCATTCTGCCAGCGCTATCATGAGGAAAGCAACTGGCATTCTGCCAGACCAATGACTGAAACACCTCGCATCCGGCCCCACATCACACTAGAGGCTTCATTCCACGTTCTACAGACTGTTGACATCTAGTGGAAGGCGTAGGAAGTGCAAACAGATCCATATCTTACAGGGAATTGAATCGGCGATGAGTATAACCAGTCTCAGAATTCTCACTTCCTGTTTGGATTTTTTCTCAGGTTTTTGCCTGCCATATGAGTTCTGTTATACTCACAGACATCATTCAAACAGGTTTAGAAACTTCAGAGTGTTTTATACTCAGTCTCCTCCTGTACTCCCTGTTCACTCATGACTGCATAGCCAGGCACAACTCAAACACCATCATTAAGTTTGCCGATGACACAACAATGGTAGGCCCAATCCCTGACAACGACGAGACAACCTATAGGGAGGAGGTCAGAGACCTGACCACGTGGTGCAAGGACAACAACCTCTCCCTCAATGTGATCAAGACAAAGGAGATGATTGTTGCCTACAGAAAAATGATTACCGAGCACACCCCCATTCTCATCGACAGGGCTGTAGTGGAGCAGGCTGAGAGCTTCTATTTCAAGTTCCATACCAACAAACTAACATGGTGCAATCACACCAAGACAGTCATGACGAGAGCACGACAAAACCTATTCCCCCTCAGGAGACTGAAAAGATTTGTCTTGGGTCCTCAGATCCTCAAAAGGTTCTACAGCTACACCATCGAGAGCATCCTGACCGGTTGCATCACTGCCTGGTATGGCAACTGCTTGGCCTCCAACCGCAAGGCACTACAGAGGGTAGTGCGTTCGGCCCAGTACATCACTGGGGCCAAGCTTCCTGCCATCCAGGACCTCTATACCAGGCAGGGTCAGAGAAAAACCCTAAAAATTGTCAACGATTCCAGCCACCTGTTCTCTCTGTTAGACTGTTCTCTCTGTTACAGCACGGCAAGCGGTACCGGAGCGCCAAGTCTAGGTCAAAGAGGCTTCTAATCAGCTTCTACCCCCAAGTCATAAGACTCCTCAACATCTAATCAAGTGGCTACCCAGACTATTTGCATTGCCCCCCCACACACACACTTTTACGCTGCTGCTACTATCTGTTATTATCTATGCATAGTCACTTTAATAACTCTACCTACACGAACATATTACCTCAATTACCTCGACTAACCGGTGCCCTCACACATTGACTCTGTACCGGTACCCCCTATATATAGCCTCTTTATTGTTATTTTGCTGCTGCTCTTTAATTATTTGTTATTTAAAAAAAATATATATATATATGTATTTTTCTTTCAAGCCCTTAACCAACAAGGGAGTTTTAAGTAAGCAGTTCACTGTAAGGTCTACACCTGTTGTATTCGGCGCTTGTGACAAATACGATTTGATTTGATTTTGATTTGATAATTAAAACCACAATAATGATTGGCTTCACTTCTAATAACTGTATAATGAATGCTGATTACAGCCTGTTATCAAAGTGTTCAAAACACAATATGACTACAGCGGGAATTAATAAGCACAAATGAAAACATTGTATTTGTGTTATTGGATGTAACGTATAACCTAAAAATGTGGAGACCTTGCCATTATCCCTGCACTATGATATCCTCATTCCATAAAGACTGTGGTTATCTTTTCATTTATCACAGCCCAAACCTCCCACGAGGTCTCAAACTAGTTGAGAGTAGCAACGTCTCAGAAAATGTGTGAATAGTTTTTTCATGAACAATCTGTAATCTCTGGGTTGTAATTTTGTAATTAGTGCACATTGAATGTTCTCAGCGGTGCTAATTGCACTTCTATGGTAATGACTTTTGCTTTAAAGCAGTATGCGTCATCTCGCGAATATGCTTTGAATTTTAAATGTTCCTTTTTCCCCTCGCTGTTGAAATGGAAGTATTTTTATAGACACAATGGAGGTTCTAACTAAGGTAGAAACGACACTGAATCCCATTAATTTAAGCTCCCAGTTTACCAGAAGGAGATTAGATTTGGGAGTTTAGTGGTTAGATTTAAATCATCCGATACAGTTTTCTATTTTCTTTAGGTCACACATGTACAACTTCTCAGTGTATTTTACTGTAATGCCAATGTACTTTTATAGTTTTTTTGGTCTATTATTGTCAACAATGATCAATACATTTATTGTTGATCCTAGTCTAAGATCAATATAGTATTATTCATGCAACACAGTACTTTCTAGCACATTTTGTAATATTACATTTACTCCTAATTTCATAGACTGACATGTTAACCCTTTGTTCATGGACTGTGCATCCACCTATTTGTTTGGCCAGTAAGGCTGCTTCACCAGGTTAGACCTTTAGACCTTTGTTGCATGGGGGTTGGTGGTGGGGTGTGGGTGTGTGTCCGTGTTCATGTCCACTTGTTGTCCACTGATCTTGCCATTCATAATCAGATTGGAAAGCAATGATGCCAGGGCTTAGCGTCATATGGTCGATGAAGCATTAGATGTACTTGGCCCAAAGATATTTGTCATCCCCGGTCAGCCTCCAAACCCCCACCCAACCAAATAACAATGTTTATTCCACCAAAGAGATGTTTTTACCGTAACACTGATACTGTCCAGGAAAATGTCTCGACATGTTGGAATTCTTTGTAAGCTCTAATTCTTCAAAAACAGGAGAGGGAGGATTGTTCTCAATTTCTCATTTGGCATGTGTTTTGTCTTGAGCGCACCCTGGATGGTTAAATTGTCTATTATTAGAAAATCAGTGAGGTCCCTGAGGAGATTTAAAACAGTGAGGATTAAATAATCCTTTTACTGGAGATTTCATCTGACTTTAGAGAGACTGCTTTTATGGAGCACAGCATGAAAAACACAATACTGCTTTTTGTTGTTTTTCTTGACAACCGCTATCTTAAAAAAATATATATCAAATCTTTTCAAATAGGTTGATTTCTGTTTGGTAAACTTTCTACAATGGACATAGAAAAATAAATAATAAATTGTTGAGCTGGTGAATGAGGACCCAAAAGCGACGTAATAGTAACAGAGTCTTAATTCCAGTATTAAACAAATAATGATTCTCCTGGATATAATCAATGGTAAATCCAAAACAGGAAACTGAAATCCTCTCGTCAATAGAGAGGAACGACTGGAGACGCGACCACAGACTGCAGGTCGCTTCGGGAAGGCACTGGCCGTAGCTGACACAGACACCTGCTCACACGCAGCATCTGAAGAAGGCAAAGAACACGACAGGGCGGAACAAGGACACAGGAACAGCAAACATCAAAACAAGAATCCGACAAGGACAGAAGCGGAAAACAGAGGAGAAAATAGGGACTCTAATCAGAGGGCAAAATAGGGGACAGGTGTGAAAGAGTAAATGAGGTCGTTAGGAGAATGAGAAACAGCTGGGAGCAGGAACGGAACGATAGAGAGAGAGAGAGCAGAGGGAGAGAGGGAGGAGGAGAGAGAAGAGAAAGAGAAAAGAACCTAATAAGACCAGCAGAGGAAGCACAGGGACAAGACATGATAATCAATGGACAAAACATGACATAAAATAGCATTTTCAATTTACACTCGGTAGCTGAATGTTAAACAGTGTAAACAATAGGCGACCAAGGTCAAATACATCAACAAATGGATCTGAAAATATTGATTACACACTTCCAATTTAACCTTTTCACGAGCCTCTACCCCGGGTCCGAGCACCCCCCACCCCCCCACACACTAATTAGCATAGCTAGCATAGCTTCAAAAGTAGATAGTAGCATCTAAATATCATTAAATCACAAGTCCAAGACACCAGATGAAAGATACAGATTCTTGTGAATAAAGCCACCATTTCAGATTTTTTAAAATGTTTTACAGGGAAGACAAATATGTAAAATCTATTAGCTAAACACGTTAGCAAAATACACCACTATTCTAACTCCATCAGTTTCTTACTCCTTCAGGTGCTATCACCAATTCGGCTCAACTAAGATATTGATATCCACTAACCAAGAAAAAACCTCTTCAGATGACAGTCTGATAAACATATTCATGGTATAGGATAGTTTTTGTTAGAAAAAAAGTGCATATATTCAGGTAGAAATCACAGTTTACAATTGCACCCACCATCACAAATCGACTAGAATTACTAGATAGAGCAACGTGTATGACCAATTTTACTCATCATAAAAACATTTTCATAAAAATAGACAAAGCATAGCAATGGAAAGACCCAGTTCTTGTGATTTCAGACCATATTTCAGATTTTCTAAGCGTTTTTCAGCGAAACAAACAATAAATCGATAAGTTAGGCATACCACATGTGCAAACGTTACCAGAGCATCGATTCCAGCCAAAGAGCGCTATAACGTAATCACCGCCAAAATATATTAATTTTTCACTAACCTTCTCAGAATTCTTCGATGACACTCCTGTAACATCATTTTACAATATACATATACAGTTTGTTCGAAAAGGTGCATATTTAGCCATACAAAACCGTGGTTACACAATAAAAATACTAGGAAATCAAGCCCTCAATATGTCTGACGTCATCTATCAGAGTGATCTAGTTTATTGAAAGCTAATCATATACTTGACTAAAAAATACAGGGTTGACAGCAATCGAAAGACAAATTAGTTCTTAATGCAACCGCTGATTTACATTTTTAAAATTATCCTTACTTTTCAATACAGGGTTGGCCAAGTGAAGCTATACCAAACAAAATGGCGAAATATGCGTTTAAAATATTTCGACAGAAAACACGATTTATCATATTAAATATTGCTTACTTGAGCTGTTCTTCATCAGATTCTTGGGCAATGTATCCTTTCTATGTTATAAACGTCTTTGGTCGATAGATGTCCTCTGCCTTCGAAAGTCCACCACCAACGACCGACACCCTAAAACGTGTCCAAACTTTCAGAGTGCACAACAAAGAAATTCCTCCAAATCGCACTAAACGGATATAAATTGATATAAACGGTTCAAATTAACTACATTATGATGTTTTTAACAACTATAACGACTGAAAACATGACCGGAGAAATATTGCTGTTAGAAAACGATTTGGAACGAGGCAGGTCCGATGGCCTTGACGCTTCAGGGCACGTTGAGAAAGGGGGGTCTCTGTACATTTTCGTCTTTTTATAATGGCTGTGAATATGTCCCATCGATTTCATTGGAAAACGTGATGACGTACAGACACCCAGAGGAAGACGTAGGCAGTGTCGGTTTCTTCATAGCATTCACTGTCGCCTTATAAACAGACCCCAGATCGAGGTAAACTTTCTGAAATCTGAACCCTGTCATGAAAAGTGCTGTAGAAATTGTTCTGTACCACTCAGAGACAAAATTCCAACTTCTATAGAAACTAGAAGGTGTTTTCTATCCAATAATAACAATAATATGCATATTGTACGATCAAGAATTTAGCACGAGGCAGTTTAATTTGGAGACACAAATATGCTAATGCGGAACAGCACCCCCTATAGTTGCAAGAAGTGTGCACAAAATGAGTCATTTTGTTTACAACATACGTTTCTTGAACATAATGTGAAAAACAAGCCCTTGAACAAAACACCAAAAATGCTCATCTCCTTTTAATCTCAAGCTCCCATTTGCTGTGTAACATTATTGCTTCTCCGCTTTAGCAAAACATTGTTTTTCAGTTAAGGGTATGTTTGTATGCCAACTTTAATTAGAGATTCTTCCCTTTAGGGTCTGAAACATACAAGATCCATCAAGGATTAATTTATTATGTTTTTAATGCCCAATAAAATTGAAAATTAAAAGCATACAAAAAGTATGTAATATGTTATTTCCTAAAGTTTAGCATACTTATCATACTTATCCCATTCAACACAATTGAACAAGTGTGTTTATTGATGGAGACAATAAACAATGTGTTAAAAGAAAAAGAAAACTAACGTAATCTCTATTTTAAAGTAATTAGATTTCGATCAGTTATATCGTTTCAAGCGAAAACGGGAGCGCGGTCAAAGGCACTAAGGTGTACACCATATAGTGAATATATGATAGTCATGTCTTCACCATATAATAGTGAAGACATGAAAACTATGAAATAACACATATGGAATCATGTAGTAACCAAAAAAGTGTTAAACAAATCAAAATATATTTTATATTTGAGATTTTTCAAAGTAGCTGTCCTGAGCCTTAATGACAGCTTTGCACACTCTCTCTTTGGCTGGAAAAATGGCTGTGTTTTTCTGTGACTAGGTGCTGACCTAACATAATCGCATGGTATGCTTTCGTCGAAAAGCCTTTTTGAAATCGGACACTGTGGTGGGATTAACAACAAGTTTATCTTTAAAATGGTTTGTAATACTTGTATGTTTGAGGAATTTTAATTATTAGATTTCTGTTGTTTGAATTTGGCGCCCTGCACTTTCACTGGGATTTCAGCCATAAAAAGCAGAAAAGCAGAAATAGAGATAAAATTAATCACTAACCTTTGTGATGATCTTCATCAGATGACACTCATAGGACTTCATGTTACACAATACATGTATGTTTTGTTCGATAAAGTTCATATTTATATCCAAAAATCTCAGTTTACATTGGCACGTTATGTTCGGTAATGTTTTGCTTCCAAAACATCCAGTGATTTTGCAGAGAGCCACATCAATTTACAGAAATACTCATAATAAACATTGATAAAAGATACAAGTGTTATGCATGGAATTATAGATCCACTTCTCCTTAATGCAACCGCTGTGTCAGATTTCATAAAAGCTTTACGGAAAAAGCACACCATGCAATAATCTGAGTACAGCGCTCAGAGACCAAAACAAGCCATACAGATACCTGCCATGTTGTGGAGTCAACAGAAGTCAGAAATAGCATTATAAATATTCACTTTACCTTTGATGATCTTCATCAGAATACACTCCCAGGAATCCCAGTTCCACAATAAATGTTTGTTTTGTTCGATAAAGTCCATCATTTATGTCCAAATACCTCCTTTTTGTTCGCGCGTTTAGTTCACAAATCCAAATTCACGAAGCGCAGACCAGACGAACTGTTCCATTACAGTTCGTAGAAACATGTCAAACGATGTATAGAATCAATCTTTAGGATGTTTTTATCATACATCTTCAATGTTTCAACCGGACAATTCATTTTTCTTTAGAAATTAAAAGGAACGCAGCTACCTCTCATGGGCGCGCGCCTGACTGAGCTCATGGCATTCTGCCAGACCTCTTAGTCAATCAGCTCTTATTCTCTCCCCCTTCACAGTAGAAGCCTGAAACAAGGTTCTAAAGACTGTTGACATCTAGTGGAAGCCTTAGGAAGTGCAATATGACCCCATAGACACTGTATATTAGATAGGCAAAGATTTGAAAACCTACAAACCTCAGATTTCCCACTTCCTGGTTGGATTTTTTCTCAGGTTTTTGCCTGCCATATGAGTTCTGTTATACTCAGACATCATTCAAACAGTTTTAGAAACTTCAGTGTTTTCTATCCAAATCTACTAATAATATGCATATCTTAGCTTCTGGGCCTGAGTAGCAGGCAGTTTACTCTGGGCACCTTATTCATCCAAGCTACTCAATACTGCCCCCAGCCATAAGAAGTTAAGGTCCTGGACCTCTCTGGTCAGATCGTTCATTCCCGTGTTAGTTGAGTCCATCAGTATAATTGAGTCCAAAGCTCTTGAAGCTATTTTCCGGTTGTTGAAACAACTACCTCTAAAACCCTTTTTGTTCATTTGAAAGATCATTCACCTGTGATAAACACTGTCCTCTCCCTTACTCCCACTGGCTTTAGCCTTGGATGACATGGTAGCAACTGAGTCTAACGCTGGTACTCCACGTATTTCCAGACAGGGCAGGTCGCAGGGCAGATGGAAACAGCAACAAACAGCAGGTATTTAAACAGCCACAAGCCAGGAACGATCCGCCTTCCCAGCCACAAGGGCTAACTGCGTTGCAGGCTGTGTTCAAGCTTTCAAGGAAACATCACTAGCTTGATAGCTAACTCGCAGCTAGGCTAGCTGCTACACCAGCAGCTCTTCAGACTTTGGTTGGCATGATCCCTGGACAGTTACTGTAGTTATCGCGAGTGATTCAGGTCTAAATTAAGCCTATTGATACCACTCACCAAATCACGTAAAGTCTTCCTAGCACCATTAAAGATAATGTCAGGAATTAACATGGACTGTCAATGGAGACACATTTTTTTCTAAGGCGTCAAACAGCCGATGCGTTCACGTCACTGGGGTGGGGCAGGCACAAGAGAAATGTTATCCTCGCTACCAGCTTAATGAAACATGCCACTCAGACACTCTATAGACAGGAAGTTAATCAAGTTTTGATGCATGTGTTACAGTGGCATTAATCGATTGTGAACCTTTTTTTCCTTGCCTCACCACACAACACACACACACACACAACACACACACACACACACACACCACACACACACACCACCACACACACACACACACACACAACACACACACACACACACACACACACACACACACACACACACAGGTGGACTTATAAGATGCAGAATGGAAAGGCAGATGTAATTGTGTTTAATTTAAGGTAATTTGATATGCTCTCACCAGGCAAGGCAGGCTAATCAAGGCCTGTTTTAAATCACCAATCCACATTTTTTTCAATGTTTTAACTCTGCATATGGCGGCACACAACACCTGTTTATGAAAACCCTCATATAACGAGTATGGATTGTGTGTGCTTTCATCTTGGTCCATTATCATATTCCACATTTAAATCATGAAGTGGACACTGTCACTTCATTATTTCATCGGAGAATGACAAGACTAGTATCTATGAATTACATCTTGAACCAATTCTTACAAATGGGACACAAACTACACTGAGCTCCAAAAGTATTGGGACAGTGACAGTTTGTTTTGGCTTTGTACCCCATGAATATCACCCCCCCCCCCCAAAAAAAACAAAAAAACATTATAACCCCTGTTTTTGTGATGTGAGAGATAAGCATGTCTTGGGGGTATGATATTTGTGCGTCTGTAACTTTCTCACTCATCATTATTCACGGTTCATTCAGGACTATCCGTTATCATGGTAGCATCCACATTATTGTAGAAGTCTTTACAAACATATTATATTCTTATTTACAATAAAAGTGACTCCAAAATGGCACAATACATTATTTACCAATCATCTCTATTGAGAACAAAAAACTCTGAAACACAACCAAAGCAAACAGCAAATGCATCTAACAAGTTTGTAGAGTTACAAGCTTGGTGTAATCATTGCGTGCTAGGGATATGGGACCAAATACTAACCTTTTGACTACTTTAATACACATACACATCTTTCCATGACATAGACTGAACAGGTGAATTCAGGTGAAATCTAAAATCCCTTACTGATGTCACTTGTTAAACCACTTCAATCTGTGTAGTTAAAGGGGAGGAGACAGGTTAAAGAAGGATTTTTAAGCCTTGAGACATGGAATGTGTGTGTGTGCCATTCAGAGGGTGAATGGGCAAGACAAAATATTTAAGTGCCTTTGAACGGGGTATGGTAGTAGATGCCAGGTGCACCGATTTGAGTCTGCCAAGAACTGCAACGGTTTTTCACGCTCAACAGTTTTCTGTATGTATCAAGAAGGGTCCCCCACCGAAAGGACATCCAGACAACTTTTCACAACTGTGGGAAGCATTGGAGTCAACATGGGCCAGAATTGCTGTGGAACGCTTTTGGCACCTTGAATCCATGCCCCGATGAATTGAGGCTGTTCTGATGGCAAAAGGGGGTGCAACTCAATATTAGAAAGGTGTTCCTAATGTTTGTACACTCAATGTAAGTGAATTTGTCATAATACTTTTGTTCCCCTAAAATGTACAAAAAGTGCTGTCATTTTTAAATGGTTCGATATAGATTAAAATAACCTCAAATTAAAAATGACAGTCTGCACTTTAACCTCATAGTATCATCCAAAGTGCTGGAGTACAGAGCCAAAACAACAAAAAATGTGACACTGTCCCAATACTTTTGGAGCTCACTGTATTTAGTTGCATTAGAATAACACATCCTCATTAAAGCTTAGCAATGTGTCAAATAGTCCAGTTCCCATCCCTTTAGCTCACCATCCCTCTATCCCTCCATCTGCCCTGTTGAGGTAGCTAAAGCCGAAACCGTTCCAGACCAGCACATTTTTCTTATCTGACCTGCCGATTATTGTGGAGTGGGAGTGTTTAATGCAAACACTCACGTGTGTTTGAAGTTAGACTAAATGGCCTTTTAACATTGCTATTACCATGAATTTCCTCCTGGCTGGAAGGTATAAAACTCATTAGACTGCCATAAATGAATATCAAATCAAAGGGAGTGAGGATTGAGCCCTGAGGAGGTTTCCCTCGACTTCAACCGCTTGCTCCACCAGTCCTAGGGTTAAGCCACCGACGCGCTCTTCCTCCTTTAACATTTAGATGAGTTACCACTTTCAAAGACCTCACTCTATACTGTTTGTGTCTAGCACGTACACAGTGTGTATCTGTGTCAACACGTGTGCAAAAAACGTAAACCGTGCTCAATGAAGTGTGAGGAGTGTGGTGAAAATGACTGACACGTTCGCATGCTCAGTAAATTGTTTTCTGAAGGAGTGAATGCTGCTAGATTGGGCCTTCTTCCATCTGCTTTCTTGCCTTTGGCTGCCTGTCTGTCAAGTGCTGGAAAAATTGGAGTAGCGTTGTAAATAATTATTTTGCTTGGTGTGTGTGACACTCTTTGGATGATTGGAGTGCGCCGTCGTTAATGCGCTGTAACGTCTCGGATACTACGCTACGTCGTTGAATGGTTAAATTGTTCTGATCACAGTGTATGTGCGTGTGGGTATGTCATGCACATATGTGTGTGAATGAGTGTGTGTTTTTTAGTGCTTCAACTTGCTCTCATACTTTGCTTGAACATTCCCTCACACCTGTGTGTGTCTTTCCTTTCCTCCAGTTCCTGGCTCTGTTCCTTTGGAATCCATCCAGACCGGACCGTACGAGGAGAAGATCTTCATGCAGTGGAAGGCACCTAACGAGACCAATGGCGTCATCACGCTCTACGAGGTGAGTCTCATCGACACAGCCAACACAGGTCATCATGGCAGCTGCTAACAGGGTTATTTTCTCACTTCCTCAGCACACGGGAAATACGCTCAGAATTATATCCTCAACTTGCACATCACAACATATTTTTCTCATATTTCACACTTTGTCTTACTCATAGTTCCCAGCTCTCAATTATTATTATTTTCACAAATTAAGAAGCTTAACTTTAAGCAGGATCGGTCCTGGTCGGTCCTTGGATGGGAGACCAGATGCTGCTGGAAGTGGCCAGAAGGGGGCACTCTTGGTCTAAGAAGATTCCAGGGCAGTAAATGGGACATTGCCCTGCCGAGGGTGTTGCCTTTCATATGGGAAATTACATGAATTGCCTGACTCTGTGGTCACTAAAAATCCCATGGCACGTATCACAAGAGTAACCCCAGTGTTCCTGCCAAATTCTCAACCTGGCCCCATTTCCATCATGTCCACCTAATCAGCCCCCTGATCTCTAATTTGCATATATCACTCCTGACCTCTCCACCATGCTAGCTGATGTGTGCGAGTCTTCAGGCACACAAATGGTTGCTGTGCATCACCCAAGTGGGTGCCATACATTTATGGTGGTAGAGGTGAGTTTCCCCCCTTACTTAAAGCTGTTTGAGCACCTAGGTGGAAAAGCGCTAAATAAATACAATCAATAATTATTACTATTAATCTGGCAGTCGTTAAAATACACTATATATACAAAAGTATGTGGAAACCCCTTCAAATTAGTGGATTCAGCTATTTCAGCCACACCCGTTGCTGACAAGTGTATAAAATCGAGCACACAGCCATGCAATCTCCATAGACAAACATTGGCAGTAGAATGGCCTTACTGAAGAGCTTAGTGACGTTCAACGTGGCACTGTCATAGGATGCCAATTTTCCAACATGTCAGTTCGTCAAATTTCTATCCTGCTAGAGCTGCCCCGGTCAACTGTTAGTGCTGTTATTGTGAAGTGGAAACGTCTAGGGAGTGATGACTCACGCTTCACCATCTGGCAGCCCGACAGACAAATCTGTGTTCAGTGGATGCCAAGAGAACGCGATCTGCCCAAACGCATAGTGCCAACTGTGAAGTTTGGTGGAACCGGAATAATGGTCTGGGGCTTTTTTTTATGGTTCGGGCTAGGCCCCTTAATTCCATTAAAGGGACATCTTAACGTTTCTGTGCTTCAAACTTTGAGGCAAAAGTTTGGGGAAGGCACTTTCCTGTTTCAGCATGAATGGAAGCAAGTCCCTGCATCAATGTTCCAACATCTAGTGGTAACCCTCCCAGAAGAGTGGATGCTGTTATTGCAGCAAAGGGGGGACCAACTCCATATTTATACCCATGATTTTGGAATGAGATGTTCGACGAGCAGGTGTCCACGTACTTTTGGTCATGTAGTGTACCAACCAACCCTTCTTGTGAACTATCCAAAATGGCTAACACGTAAAGCTTGTGGTCTTACCAGAGATGCTTTCTGACAGATGAGGGATAGTTGATTTTCAGATGACCATTTTCAGATTTGCATGTCATTTCCTCTGGACCACGGTGCTGTGACATTAGCTAGGCCTTGAAAAGGTGTCAAGGAGCTGCAGAGAAAAGGAACCATAAAGGCTTATGATGAGTGGAGTCATTTTTGAACCATTGTTTAGAAAGGTAGATTGTCATTCATTTCGAAGTAGACTATGGACAGTCCACACTAATTAAGTATTGATCTGCTGTTAGATTTCTTTCTATATGAGATCGTATAACTTTGTTAAAATAAAAAAAATGGCCTTGGTGGTCCACTAAATGCATGTTTGTGTGAGTGAAGGGGCGAGGGACGGACAAAAGGCTCCTTCTACATTTTATTCTGTGTGTCTGAATCTGGGCCGACTTTCAATTTACAAGTAGCTTTTGTTTCCGAGCCAGCATCATTAATATGAAATTAGCCTTTCGCCGTCTCGTCCATAACAGGATTGTCAGAATCTTAAAAAAAAAATTAAGTCCAGTACAATGCGTTCCCATTTGGTGTAATTGCCTATAATTACCCCTATTGATTTGATTAAAAGCCTCTGATGGTATCATCTGGGAGATCTGAGGATCCCAAGGACTCTTCTCTCGCTTTTAGGCCACGAGCAAATTAGATTAGGGACAATATCCTCAAATGGGAAAATAAAGGAGGCGGGGAGGGGCGGGAGAGGACGTGGCGAGGTGGGCAGAGGGTGGTGGGGGGCTGAAACCTTTGGTGATGGTAAACACACTAATATGCATAGAGACGTGACACTGTTCATAAAGGCCTGTACTGTAGCAATCTAATATGAACCAACAAACAGGCTTCACACGATTCAACAATGGTTACGACAACCGAAAATGATTTACTGTTACTATCACTGACAACGCTAACAATGCTAAACTTCACACAAAAACAAATCACTACTCATGGAAGTCCACAGTGGTCTGCTATTGACATTGATAAAGATGCAAAAAGATCTCAAGTCTCATCGACACTGATACTCCCAAGCTAATTAAAAAAAATATTTGTAAATATTCCAAGTACACTAAGGTATACTTAAATATACAAACAATTTGAATAATATACTTCAAATACGAGATGTACTTTTTTAGTATATCTTAGTGTACTATAAATATAATATTGTTTCACTTCAACACGTGTATTAAAAGTGTACTTTATATTCATTGTTTTTTCATTATTTTAGTATACCATACATTTGCTATCATCACACTGCAATAGACTTATTAAAAGTGTACTTTAAATGCATCATTTTTTCAGTCTTTTAGTATACTATAAATATCCCATCATACACTTATTATAATATATTTCAATACACTTATTAAAAGTCTAAGTATACTATATGTTAACTATCATTAAACTTAAACACACTCATTGAAACTGTACTTCAATTTCAAAAGCTTTAATTGTAATTTAGTATATTATTTATTGTTTTTAAGTTGAAGCGTTGATTTTTTAAATGAAACTATTATTTTGAGTGATCTATGAGTATACAGTGCCTTGCAAAATATTCATACCCTTTATTTCTTCAAATTGTGTGTTAAAGTGGGATTCAAATTGATGTATTTGTTGTGAACTCAAAATACTCTGTCAAAGTGAAAGAAAAATTCAACAACAAAAAATAAGATTCATATATATATATATATATATATATATATATATATATATATATATATATATATATATATATACAGTGGGGAGAACAAGTATTTGATACACTGCCGATTTTGCAGGTTTTCCTACTTACAAAGCATGTAGAGGTCTGTAATTTTTTATCATAGGTACACTTCAACTGTGAGAGACGGAATCTAAAATAAAAATCCAGAAAATCACATTGTATGATTTTTAAGTAATTCATTTGCATTTTATTGCATGACATAAGTATTTGATCACCTACCAACCAGTAAGAATTCCGGCTCACACAGACCTGTTAGTTTTTTCTTTAAGAAGCCCTCCTGTTCTCCACTCATTACCTGTATTAACTGCACCTGTTTGAACTAGAAATGTTTGCAAATTTATAAAACTAAAATATCACATTTACATAAGTATTCAGACCCTTTTCTCAGTACTTTGTTGAAACACCTTTGGCAGCAATTACAGCCTCGAGTCTTCTTGAGTGTGACGCTACAAGCTTGGCACACCTGTATTTGGGGAGTTTCTCCCATTCTTCTCTGCAGATCCTCTCAAGCTCTGTCAGGTTGGATGGGGAGCGTTGCTGCACAGCTATTTTCAGGTCTCTCCAGAGATGTTCGATTGGGTTCAAGTCCGGGCTCTGGCTGGTGACACTCAAGGACATTCAGAATGACACCGGGTGGAGCTAAGCACAGGCAAAATCCTAGAGGAAAACCTACTTCCATCTGCTTTACAACAGACACTGGGAGAGGAAGTCACTGTTCAGCAGGACAATAACCGACAACACATTCCAAATCTACACTGAAGTTGCTTACCAACAAGACAGTGAATGTTCCTGAGTGGCCAAAGCAGACAGTTTTGATTTAAATCAGTTTTACAATCTATGGCAAGATTTGAAAATTGCTGTCTTGCCATGATCCCCATCATCTGGACAGAGCTTGAAGAATTCTGAAAATAATAAACGTCTAATATTGCACAATCCAGGTGTGTAATGCTCTTAGAGATTTACCCAAGAAAACTCACTGTTGCAATCGCTGCCAAAGGTGTTTCTAGCATGTATTGACTCTGAATACTTAACTGAATACTTAAGCAACAACTACATTTTAGTTAATTCATTTCTATCAATCTGAATAAAAAATATTCCATTATAATATTTTGTGTAGATTGTTGACAAAAAAAATGTAATCCAACTTTGTAGCAATAAAATGTGAAGTAATCCAAGGGGTATGAATACTTTTACAGGGCACTGTATCTTCAGTGTCAATAATGAGTTTTGAAGTGCTTTCTGAATTCCTGTTCAGAAGAGTGCAGAGAAAGTTGACAATAATAACGATTGTTTATTCCGCATAAGGAAACATGCACAGCTGAAGAACATGCTTCCTGAGAGTACACTTTTTCATATCTCAAGAAAATATACTTAAATATACTTTCAAAGAGGTATATTTAACTTAAATGTCCACAAAATATATTTAAAGTAAACTTTTAAAAAAATGCATATGCAAAGTTGTTTGCATATTCCCCAGCATCCTTTTCTGCAGCTGAAGTTTTGATTTATAATAGGATATTGTTCCTCATACGTAGCTTATTAAAATGTTTTGATGTTCATTTTCAAACTGAATAATGTTGTACTTTTAATTACACATGACATATTACACATTTATCACCGTAATGTGAACAACGAAAGTGTAAAATACCACTGGTGCACAGTTCTCAAAAGCATTATTTGTAAATTGCTGCTTCAGCAACAACTGCTGTAAATAACATGTTAACATTGGCTGAGAAGATTCCTTGGTCAATGAAGGTAATCTTTACATGGCAAATTATATTAGCTACAGTGGTTAATGATTAGAAGTGTACATGTAAAATTATACTTAAATCACATTATAAATATACTTTTTTTGCAAAGAAAATACAGGAATTGGAATTCAAAATGACCATTTTTGTATTTTTAAAATTTATGAGAAATAGACATAAAATGCACTTCAGGTGTATTCAAAGTATATTTATTTTGCTCTTTATCTAATATACAAAGAATATACTTATTTCCCCCAAAAAATCCCAATTTAGATCATTTTATATGTATTTAATATACTTAAACACTAATAAAATACAAATAAGATTGACATTAAATGTATTTCAAATTTTTCCAACTTAGACAATTGTTTATATACTTAAGTATATTTACAGTGCCTTGCAAAAGTATTCATCCCCCTTGGTGTTTTTCCTATTTTGTTACATTACAACCTGTAATTTAAATGGATTTTTATTTGGATTTCATGTAATGGACATACACAAAATAGACTAAATTGGTGAAGTGAAGAAAAAAAAATGTGTTAAAAAAAAATATATATATTTAAACCGGAAAAGTGGTATGTGCATACGTATTCACCGCCTTTGCTATGAAGCCCCTAAATAAGATCTGGTGCAACAAAATTACCTTCAGAAGTCACATAAGTAGTTAGATTGCACACAGGTGGACTTTATTTAAGTGTCACATGATCTGTCACATGATCTCAGTATATATACACCTGTTCTGAAAGGCCACAGAGTCTGCAACACCACTAAGCAAGGGGCACCACCAAGCAAACGGCACCATGAAGACCAAGGAGTTCTCCAAACAGGTCAGGGACAAAGTTGTGGAGAAGTACAGATCAGGGTTGGGTTATAAAAAAATATCAGAAACTTTGAACATCCCACGGAGCACCATTAAATCCATTCTTAAAAAATGGAAAGAATATGGCACCACAACAAACCTGCCAAGAGAGGGCTACCCACCAAACTCACTGACCAGGCAGGGAGGGGATTAATCAGAGAGGCAACAAAGAGACCAAAGATAACCCTGAAGGAGCTGCAAAGCTCCACAGCGGAGATTGGAGTATCTGTCCATTGGACCACTTTAAACCGTACACTCCAAAGAGCTGGGCTTTACGGAAGAGTGGCCAGAAAAACCCCACTGCTTAAAAAACGTTTGGTGTTCGCCAAAAGGCATGTGGGAGACTCCCCAAACATATGGAAGAAGGTACTCTGGTCAGATGAGACTAAAATGTAGCTTTTTGGCCATCGAGGAAAACGCTATGTATGTCACAAACCCAACACCTCTCATCCCCCCGAGAACACCAGACCTTAATCCAATTGAGAATCTGTGGTATGACTTAAAGATTGCTGTACACCGGCGGAACCCATCCAACTTGAAGGAGCTGGAGCAGTTTTGCCTTAAAGAATGGGCAAAAATCCCAGTGGCTAAATCAAATCAAATCAAATGTATTTATATAGCCCTTCGTACATCAGCTGATATCTCAAAGTGCTGTACAGAAACCCAGCCTAAAACCCCAAACAGCAAGCAATGCAGGTGTAGAAGCACGTGGCTAGATGTGCCAAGCTTATGGAGACATACCCCAAGAGACTTGCAGATGTAATTGCTGCAAAAGGTGGCTCTACAAAGTATTGACTTTGGGCGGGTGAATAGTTATGTATGCTATAGTTTTCAGTTTTTTGTCTTATTTCTTGTTAGTTTCACAATAAAAAATATTTAGCATCTTCAAAGTCGTAGGCATGTTGTGTAAATGAAATTATRCCCCCCRCCCCCCCCCCCCKAAAAAATCTATTTTAATTCCAGGTTGTAAGGCAACAAAATAAGAGAAATGCCAAGGGGGTTAATACTTACACAATATACTTTCGCAGTAAACTTCAATATATTAAAATATGTTAATTAAGTATGATTTAAATAAATAAAAATCCTGCTTGGGCTGTAAGTCCACGGCCCTCTAATATTGACCGATGATAAAGACTACTGAAGGGAGGCTTACGGACCTGACACTGATCGTGCCCTTGTCAGTCCTTTGCCAATTGACTAATCAAACGCAGGTTGTGATATTGATCCCCAGCAGTATTAGCCCCCATCCTGCTAGGCTAGCTCTGATCCCCGCTCACTAGAAATAATCAAAGTACAGTAGCCACACAGAAAGGTCACAGCACATCTGTAATCCATACTAGTACCAGGGTCGTGTTTATTATTTTTGAAATGGGAAAGATCGCTCAGAAAATGAGTAAAACAGAGAGGTGCTAGCTGTCTTAACTCATCCAATTAGAAATGCTGGTTTTCGTATTCCTTTGGATTTATATTGTAACATTGTGCTACAGTGCGCTACGGTCTGCCTCCCAGTCAGAGAGGTAGTATGATCATATACCCCAGTCACTGGATCAATGGGAGCTAACACCTATGTTATCATTCATACAAGTTAAAATGCCATCACTGCAATTGCATTTGACATGTTTTCTTAGCTCTCATTGACTTGACTTAACAGATGAACCATGCGCAATGCTGAACGTCTGACTTTTCACATCATCCAGACCAGATAGCTGACAGGTCAAACAGATACATGCACCATGACTGATACATCAATTATAAGCAACCATCAGTTCCTGTGACCTGGGTTGACTTCTAAGCTACGCTAATGGTAGAACAGCAGTGGCATGACTGCGGGTTCAAGCAAAGTGTAATGGCAAGGTTCAAGCACTGAATCACACATACACATACAGACGCAGATGCAGACACACACACACACACACACACACACACACACACACACACACACATTAATATACTGTATGAGTACATAAACAGGGCCCCCTAAAATGAGCGCCACCGGGCGCCAGGTTGAGGATGTGTTCGGGATTAGGATTCTGCCTTTTGATCACACACATACGCACACACACACACAGGCTTCTCACTCACAGTTTTTCACAAAGCAACTTTGTACTATCGAGTCATCAAGGCTTTTCTGAAATTAATTGCCTTTGCTGACAAAAAAGAGAAAGGGAAGATATGAAAGACTTGCGCAGAAAAAAAAGCAGACGCATAATGACATTGCATTAATCAGTGCTGAAGAATCTGTTTGAGGTGGCTTTCTTTCTGTAGTGTGCCCTCTTACTTTTCGCCAAGCATTGTCTGCATGCAAAATACTTCAGCAATTGAATGATTTGTGTAAGTCTTTGATCTCTATTTTGTTGAACATGTTCCCACTCTTCGTCAGTCTTTTGGGTGTCTGATGATATTTGTTGAAAACAGAAGTAGTTTGTGGGAATAGAACTTGTTTTTCTACCTTCGACGATCAGTGACCAAAGCTACCGTCTGTATTCAGAGGTGGAGAATGAGATTTTGATCTAATGCTTGAAGCCCAAACAGTTTTTTCCATTTAGATGAATAGAACAACATACCTTCCAATTTTTTTCATAGCTTATTCCACTCTTAATAGAAACTGCAAACACATTATCTCATGTAGTTGCCAATCTCAGATCTGTGATGATGCTGTGCTCAGCTCAACTATTTCCAACTCTTTGACCACACAAACACACACATTACTCCTACAGCCTCTGATGGCAGTATGGTACCTCTGAAGAGTGCCACCAGGCTAAATCAGGACCTTCCGTGAATGGCCTGATGTATTGGGGCGAGTTAGCGCCTCACGAAGATAAACATTTTATTTTCTATCTCTCTGTCAGCAATGTGCTAAATTGAGTGGTTGGCTCTCTCTCGTGAGCTTCGCAGCCGACCCAGTTTGCTTTTCCCTGTCGTCGGGGCCTGTGGGGACGTGTAAAGTGGCAGAGGTGGCAACTCTCCCTTGTTGTGTCTCACCTTCAGGATAGAGATACATAGATTTATAGAGATACAACAGACACAATGAAAGTTTTATATAGGTGGAATGTGGTATTTTGTTGTAAGAATCTAAGCATGTACACAAGTAGTTGTGTGTCTATTGACATAGAATCACGGAGGATGGAGATGGTGGGGAGTGTACTAGAGGCTGGGAATATGTTCGGAGCGAAGACAGCAAATGCGAGGTTTTAGCTGGGGATCAGGAGTGCTTATAGGGATAGAGATTGGGATAGACTGCATATTTTACAACAGTGCTGTAAATTTAACAATTGCTAGCCTACAGTGCATTCGGAAAGTATTCAGACCGCTCGACTTTTTCCAAATGTTACATTACAGCCTTATTCTAAAATGTATTAAATCGTTTTTTTCCCACATCAATCGCCACATAATACCCTATAATGTCTAAGCAAAAACAGTTAAAAAAAGAATTTTGCAAATGTATTTAAAATAAAACATGGAAATATCACATTTACATAAGTCTTCAGACCCTTTACTCAGTACTTTGCTGAAGCACCTTTGGCTGCAATTACAGCCTTGAGTCTTCTTTGGTATGATGCTACAAGCTTGGCACACCTGTATTTGGGGAGTTTCTCCCTTCTCTGCAGATCTTCTCAAGCTCTGACAGGTTGGATGGGGAGCGTTGCTGCACAGCTATTTTCAGGTCTCTCCAGAGATGTTTGATCGGATTCAAGTCCGGGCCCTGGCTGGACCACTCAAGGACACCCAGAGACTTGTCCCGAAGCCAATCATGCGTTGTCTTGGCTGTGTGCTTAGGACCGTTGTCCTGTTGGAAGGTGAACCTTCGCCCCAGCAGGTTGTCATCAAGGATCTCGTTGTACTTTGTTCCATTCATCTTTCCCTCGATCCTGACTAATCTCCCGGTCCCTGCCGCTGAAATACATCCCCACAGCATGATGCTCCCACCACCATGGTGCCAGGTTTCCTCCAGACGTGACGGTTGGTATTCAGGCCAAAGAGTTCAATCTTGGTTTCATCAGACCAGAGAATCTTGTTTCTCATGGTCTGAGAGTCCTTCAGGTGCCTTTTGGCAATCTCCAAGCGGGCTGTCATGTGCCTTTACTGAGGAGTGGTTTCCGTCTGGCTACTCTACCATAAAGGCCTGATTGTTGGAGTGCTGCAGAGGGACTCTGTAGCTCTGTCAGAGTGACCATCAGGTTCTTGTTCACCTCCCTAACCAAGGCCCTTCTCTGCCGATTGCTCAGTTTGGCCAAGTGTCCAGCTCTAGGAAGAGTCTTGGTGGTTCCAAACTTATTCCATTTAAGACGGATGGAGGCCACTGTGTTCTTGGGGACCTTTGTGAGAGCGAAATTACAAGATTATGTTATACTGTTATTGCATCAAATGGTTGTTTTATGGAATAGAATAGTGTTCTCAGAACACTCATCTGTGCGTAGTCTTCTGAGTTGGGCCTCTGGGGGCTTAATGCTGAGATTGGATTTACGATGCCTTTGGTGATAAAACCTAAAAACCGCATTCCGTAACAAGAGTTGGTGTTTGTATACCATGGTGGAGATGGCTCGGGTATGGATAATGATGAGGGGAACCTTGTTTTGGGGTCCATACCCTGGTTTCCACACAATAAGAACAGTCTTTACAGCAGATACTGTCTGCTGTGTATAATTCATTTATTTCATACAAATCCTAACCTTGTGACCCATTCCACACATATTTTGTTTGTCATGTAGACTAAGATTGGTGTATCTTTGCTATAAAAGATTGTTGTATCCTTTGTTTCGGGGCTCTCAACAAATCATCTAAGGGTGGTTCGTCGACCAGCCATCGTTATTGCAGAGCACTCACATCATTTACTTGTGTGATAAGTTTGTCTCTCCTCATTTGAAATTAAAGAAATTAACCACCACACTTCACTGCTGAAATGGATGGAGGCCACTGTGTGCTGCAGAATTTTTTTGGTACCCTTCCCCAGATCGGTGCCTTGACACAATCCTGTCTCGGAGCTCTACAGACAATTCCTTCGACCTCATGGCTTGGTTTTTGCTCTGACATTCACTGTCAACTCTGGGACCTTATATAGACAGGTGTGTGCCTTTCTAAATCATATCCAATCAATAGAGTTTACCACAGGTGGACTCAAATCAAGTTGTTGAAACATCTCAAGAATGATCAATGGAAACAGGATGCACCTGAGCTCAATTTCAAATCTCATAGCAAAGGGTCTGAATACTTGTGTAAATAAGGTATTTCTGTTTTTTATTTTTAATATATTTGTAAAACTTTCTAAAACCTGTCTTCGCTTTGTCATGTAGATTGAGTAATTTTAGAATAAGGCTATAACCTAAGAAAATGTGGAAAGAGGGAAGGGGTCTGAATACTTTCCGATTGCACTGTATATCAGAGGTATTCAAATTAGAATTTGCCTGGTCTTTGTGGTCTTTATCTCTACCGTCTCATGGACAAATTACATAACTGACGCATAATACAGTTGATTGTGCATTGCAATTTCTACTGCTGTCTATTCTAAGCTAGCTGTGTACGTAGCATTCGTCACATGACAGCTTCTCCGCTCTCTCTTGATATGCAGCACCATTTCTACACAATATCTGACAGCTCAGAGGGCCTGATAGCAGAGGCATGAAATGACAATGCTGGAAACTGTACATAAAAACAAAAACATTCTGTGCCCAAATGAACACATTCTTCCTTTGTCTCGCATCACTTTGTGACAGTTCTCAAAGGACGTCGGGCGTCAATACATTCCCTCCCTTTACATCTTTCCCTAGATGCACTGTACTGTATTTGTGTGCAAATCCTGGTCGGACCACTGTTACATCCAAGTCTCTCCTGTACGATTTTGGAGCTTGTATCCAGTAGACCATCCAACAGTCCAGTCAACCCCACATACCCTCTGTCCATATAAGGTGTTGTTTGTACATGTTATATGTTGCGCAATTGATTAATTCCATGCCACAAATAATGCATCTGTTTCAGAACATTTAACATGTTACAAGCAGTACCCCATGTGTCCCTGATTCCCAGGGAGCGATGGATGTGCAAGCGAAGCCACTTAATACTCGTTAAACTCAATTACAGGCCTGGCCTGCATTTACCAGTTCGCTAATGGCCTGAGTGGAGTGGATTAGGTCCCATGCCCCGAGCTGGCAGCCATATAGCAGCTGTGTCACCTGCCCCTAATGCAGCCAGGCAGCCAACCCCAACTCCACTGATCACGTGCCCAGGCAGTTCAATTCCTGCAGGGATCACATACACAACCTAAAAATGTATGCACTCATGAAATGTGAGTCACTCTGGAGAAATGTGTCTCCTAAATGGCATATTTTATCATTTTTATATTATATAGACCTATCATTTCCTCCCCCCATTGTAGCCTCTTATTCACACATGCCTCAGCATCATTCCATCTTGATTTGTATCTGATGTGAAACTGAAAAAGCTTACAAGATAACTGAATGGATATGAATGGATAATGGAAGACCGTTGATTGCCGTGTGGCTTTCGAAACTGTCCACACCTTTGTCCCCGAGGTGAAAAAATGTATAGATCGATATAGCGACTCATGCCATTGTTGCCATGGTACTTTGCAGACTTTTCGTAGATTGCATGGGTTTTGAAGCAGATATACACATTGGCCTGCATCTTTTGCTTTTATTTTTGTGTGCTGCTGTTTGGTACAGCGTCCTTAACTGGCATTCATCTCTCGTCTCAACGATGAGTTATCCTACAGACGTAGTCTCTCCATTACCCACAGTGCAGTGCCTCAGTGCCGCTGCTGTTTCATAGGGCAATAAACTACCTCTGCTTTATGATGCCTCCCTGGTGAGTATATCAACCAAGGAGAAGGAGAGCCAGAGTAATACGTGTTCACACACACAAATTATTTTGCGATAACATTCTGAGTAAAAATCTGAGTAAGTCTGAGCAAGAGTCCCCATTAATAAATATTGATTTCAGCTATTATATTATGAGCATTCAGTTACTGTTCCATTGAATGTTAAAATGGGCAAAACGAGTGACCTAAGCGACTTTGAGCGTGGTATGATCGTCAATACCAGGCGTGCCGGTCCCGTATCTCAGAAACAGAATCCTCCTGGGCTTTTCAGCACCACAGTGTCTAGGGTTTACCAAGAATGTCGTGACAAACAAAAAACATGTAGTCAGCAGCAGTCAGGTGGGCAAAAACAGCTTGTTGATGAGAGAGGTCGAAGGAGAACGGCAAGAATCGTGCAAGCTAACAGGCGTGCCAGAAACAGATAAATAAATACAATTAAATTAGTCACATGCTTCAGAATACAACAGGTGCCACCTTACAGTGAATGCTTACTTACAAGCCCTTAATAACCAACAATGACAAATCTTTTCAGTCTCCTGAGGGGTAATAGGCTTTGTCGTGCCCTCTTCACAACTGTCTGTGTGTGTTTAGACCATGATAGTTTGTTGGTGATGTGAACACCAAGGAACTTGAAGTTCTCAACCTGCTCCGCTGCAGCCCTGTGGATTAGAATGGGGGCGTGCTCAGTCCTCCTTTTCCTGTAGTCCACAATCTTCTCCTTTGTCTTGATCACATAGAGGGAGAGGTTGTTGCACCACACAGCCAGGTCTCTGACCTCCTCACTATAAGCGGTATCATCGTTGTTGGTGATCAGGCCTACCACTGTTGTATCATCGGCAAACTTGATGATGGTGTTGGAGTTGTGCCTGACCATGCAGTCATGAGTGAACAGGGAGTACAGGAGGGGACTGAGCAGATGTTACCTACCCTTACCACCTGGGGGCGGCCCGTCAGGAAGTCCAGGATCCAGTTGCAGAGGGAGGTGTTTAGTCCCAGGGTCCTTAACTTAGTGATGAGCTTTGAGGGCACTATGGGTTTTAACACTGAGCTGTAGTCAATGAATTGCATTCTCACATAGGTGTTTTTTTCCAGGTGGGAAAGGGCAGTGTTGAGTGCAATAGAGATTGCATCATCTGTGGATCTGTTGGTGCAATATGCAAATTGGAGTGGGTCTAGTGTTTCTGGGATAATAGTGTTGACCAGCCTTTCAAAGCACTTCATGGCTACAGACGTGCTACAGGTCGGTAGTTATTTAGACAGGTTACCTTAGTGTTCTTGGGCACAGGGACTATGGTGGTCTGTTTGAAACATGTTGGTATTACAGACTCAGACAGGGAGAGGTTGAAAATGTCAGTGAAGCCACTTGCCAGTTGGTCAGAGCATGCTCAGAGTACACGTTCTGGTAACCTGTCTGGCCCTGTGGCCTTGTGAATGTTGACCTGTTTAAAGGTCTTACTCACATTAGCTACAGAGAGCATGATCACACAGTCGTCCGGAACAGCTGATGCTCTCATGCAAGCTTCAGTGTTAATTTCCTCGAAGCGAGCGTATAAGTAATTTAGCTCGTCTAGTGGGCTCGTGTCACTGGGCAGCTCTCGGCTGTGCTTCCCTTTGTATTCTGTAATAGTTTGCAAGCCCTGCCACATCCGACGAGCTTTGGAGCCGGTGTAGTACGATTCCATCTTAGTCCTGTATTGACGATTTGTCTGTTTGATGGTTCGTCGGAGGGCATAGCGGGATTTCTTATAAGCTTTCTGGTTAGAGTCCCGGTCCTGGAAACGGCAGCTCTACCCTTTAGCTCAGTGTGGATGTTGCCTGTAATCCATGGCTTCTGGTTGGTCACTGTGGGGACGACGTCATGGATGCACTTATTGATGAAGCCAGTGACTGATGTGGTGTACTCCTCATAGCCATCGGAAGAATCCCGGGAACATATTCTAGTCTGTGCTAGCAAAACAGTCCTGTAGCTTAGCATCTACTTCATCTGACCACTTTCTTATTGACCAAGTCACTGGTGCTTCCTGCATTAGTGTTTTGCTTGTAAGCAGGAATCAGGAGGATAGAATTATGGTCAGATTTGCCAAATGGAGGGCGAGGGATAGCTTTTGTGTGCCTCTCTGTCTGTGGCATAAAGGTGGTCTAGAGTTTTTTCCCCTCTGGTTGCACATTTAACATGCTGGTAGAAATGAGGTAAAACGGATTTAAGTTTCCCTGCATTAAAGTCCCCGGCCACTAGGAGCGCCACCTCTGGATGAGCGTTTTCCTGTTTGCTTATGGCCGTATAAACCTCATTGAGTGCGTTCTTAGTGCCAGCATCGGTTCGTGGTTGTATGTACACAGCTACGAAAGATACAGATGAAAACTCTCTTCATAAATAGTGTGGTCTACAGCTTATCATGAGATACTCTACCTCAAGTGAGCAAAACCTTGAGTCTTCCTTAGATTTCGTGCACCAGCTGTTTACAAATATACATAGACCGTCACCCCTTGTCTTACGAGAGGCTGCTGTTCAACCCTGCCAAAAAAGCTTAAAACCCGCCATATGCATGTTATTCATGTCGTTGTTTAGCCACAACTCAGTGAAACATAAGATTGCAGTTTTCAATGTCCTGTTGCTAGGATATACGGCACAGTACAACAGTGGTGTGCAGAACGGTATCTCAGAACACACAACTTATCGATCCTTGTCAAGGATGGGATTTTGCACCAGATGACCACACCGGGATCCACTCCTATCAGCTTAAAACAAGAAGAAGTGGCTCCAGTGCAAGAAGAAGTATCTCTCAACTTATCGTTGAGACAAGAGATGGATCACCAACACTGGACAATTGAGGAGTGGAAAAACATTGCCTGGTCCAACGAATCCCGGTTCCTGTTGCGTCATGCTAATTGCAGATTCAGGATTTTGCGTATGCAGCAGGAGTCCATGGACCCGTTATGCCTGGTGTCAACGGTACAGGCTGGCGGCGTACTGGTGTGTGAAATGTTTTCCTGGTACACGTTAGGTCCCTTGATACCAAATGAACAATGATTGAACCCCACAGCGTATCTGAACATTGATGTTGACAAACCCCAATATAGCATCTTTGGGATGAGATGGAATGGGCTGTTCGCAGCATCAAATGTATTTATAAAGCCCTTCTTACATCAGCTGATGTCACGAAGTGCTGTACAGTAACCCAGCCTAAAACCCCAAACAGCAAGCAATGCAGGTGTAGAAGCACGGTGACTAGGAAAAACTCCCTAGAAAGGCCAGAACCTAGGAAGAAACCTAGAGAGGAACCGGGCTATGAGGGGTGGCCAGTCTTCTTCTGGCTGTGCCGGGTGGAGATTATAACAGAACATGTTCAAATGTTCATCGATGACCAGCAGGCTCAAATAATAATAATCACAGTTGTCGTGTCTTTGGCATCATTAAACTGAAGACTTATTTTTATCAAATAAATTCTCTGTAATTATTATTACGTGATTAAACTAACTTAATCATGTAACTGTAATTAACTAGGAAGTCGGGGCACCAAGGAATATATTCAGATTACAAAGTTATAATTTTCCTAATAAAACTTTCAGATAATTTAATATCTGATCAATTAGTCTTCTAATTAATGAAGTATTCTTTACCTCATGTTAGTCTCATTCCAAACGTTCTAAATTGTTGGTTATCTGCACGAACCCAGTCTTCACTATCCGTACATCAATTGTCCGTACATCAATTGTCTTAAATAATTTATTTATTAACTAAATAATCAATCACAGAAATGCACACAAACAAACAAGTAGATATGGTTACAAGGAAATGATAGCGGAGTTTCCCTAGTGGGATAAACCGGTATCGCGGCTTGGTGGACAAAAGGGAAGTGGGGGTCGACTGAGATAAAAGACACTACAAAGTGATAATTATAACAATTGAAATGCTAATCCTTTGCACATGAACGCTCACTCATTCGGGAATAATTGCAATCAATATATATATTTACGCTCAGTGTGTCATCGTGATCTCTGTTGGAAAGTTTGTTTCTGTTGGAGAGTTTGTCCGCCCTCTCTCTCTCTGCCGTGGTTAGAATGGATAGTTCAGAGTAACATTCAGCAATGACGGCGGTTGTCGGTCTTCACGTTCAATGATACCGAATTCCTAGCTGCAGACTAGTAATTAGTATCAAAGATTTGTTCTTATTCTGTCGGTTCAATAGTCTCAGAGTTTAACCACGTGGTATGGTTAGAATTCAGCAATCGTCTGAAACCTTAGCCCTCTCGTGGTTATCGAGGTAAGCTGGAGTCTACTCAAACCTAAGCCCTCTTGTAATTGAGAGAAGCATGGTCTGAAGATAAATTCCCACGGTGGGAGTTATATTCGGAAGAGCAGAAAGGGGCTGTCCCACGATGCCAGATCAATGTCTGTGCTCATGGGGCGGGCCTATGATTTAGTTAAACTCCAAAGGGAGTTTCCTTCATTAAACAGTTTAAAATCACATTACATAATTCCACAAATAGTTCCATCCTTACTCATTCATTTTATACAACAATTAGATGCAAGCCTCACAACTGAGACTCTTGTATAAACAGTGTTATGGTAATGTGGCTGTATTGTCTCTCATGAGTTTCACAAAATTGTACCAAACGGACCAGTTCATAGCTGGCTACTTCACTGACCATTTATACATTCTCCAGAACATGAATATTGTTCAGTTCTCAGGTTCTGTGAGGTGGAAGAAGTTCCTTTGTTCTCTCTATGAAAACTCACTCTCTCTCTATACTGTCTGGCCATGAGGAAGAATCTCCTCCAGGAATTTATGACCTGCCTAACAGAGTCTAGTGTAGGGGGAAGAGAGAGAGGGGGATGGTGCAGAGAGAGGGGGATGGTGCAGGTCAGGTCAGCACCTCGGGAGTAAATGTCAGTTGGCTTTTCATAGCCAATCATTCAGGGTATATCTACCGCTCCTGCTTTCTCTAGAGAGTTCAAAACAGCAGGTCTGGGATAGGTAGCACGTCCGGTGAACAGGTCAGGGTTCCATAGCGTGCAGACAGAACAGTTGAAACTGGAGCAGCAGCACGACCAGGTGGACTGGGGACAGCAAGGAGTCATCAGGCCAGGTAGTCCTGCGGCATGGTCCTAGGGCTCAGGTCGTCCGAGAGAAAGAAAGAGAGAAAAAGAGAGAGAATTAGAGAGAGCATACTTAAATTCACGCAGGACACCGGATAAGACAGGAGAAATACTCCAGATATAACAGACTGACCCTAGCCCCCTGACACATAAACTACTGCAGCATAAATACTGGAAGCTGAGACAGGAGGGGTCAGGATACACTGTGGCCCCATCTGACGATACCCCCGGACAGGGCCAAACAGGCAGGATATAACCCCACCCACTTTGCCAAAGCACAGCCCCCACACCACTCGAGGGATGTTTTCAACCACCAACTTACCATCCTGAGACAAGGCCGAGTATTGCCCTCAAAGATCTTCACCACGGCACAACCTAAGGGGAGGCGCCAACCCGGACAGGAAGATCACGTCAGTGACTCAACCCACTCCATGCCGTCCCTCCTAGGGAAGTGCACCAGTAAGCCAGTGACTCGGCCCCTGTAATAGGGTTAGAGGCAGAGAATCCCAGTGGAGAGAGGGGAACCGGCCAGGCAGAGACAGCAAGGGCGGTTCGTTGCTCCAGTGCCTTTCCGTTCACCTTCACACTCCTGGGCCAGACTACACTCAATCATAGGACCTACTGAAGAGATGAGTCTTCCATAAAGACTTAAAGGTTGAGACCGAGTCTGTGTCTCTCACATGGGTAGGTAGACCATTCCATAAAAATGTAGCTCTATAGGAGAAAGCCCTTCCTCCAGCTGTTTGCTTAGAAATTCTAAGGACAGTAAGGAGGCCTGCGTCTTGTGAGTGTAGCGTACGTGTAGGTATGTACGGCAGGACCAAATCAGAAAGATAGGTAGGAGCAAGCCCATGTAATGCTTTGTAGGTTAGCAGTAAAACCTTGAAATCAACCCTTGCCTTAACAGGAAGCCAGTGTAGAGAGGCTAGCACTGGAGTAATATGATCACATTTTTGGGTTCTAGTCAAGATTCTAGCAGCCGTGTTTAGCACTAACTGAAGTATATTTAGTGCTTTATCCGGGTAGCCGGAAAGTAGAGCATTGCAGTAGTCTAACCTAGAAGTGACAAAAGCATGGATACATTTTTCTGCATCATTTTTGGACAGAAAGTTTCAGATTTTTGCAATGTTACGTAGATGGAAAAAAGCTGTCCTTGAAACAGTCTTGATATGTTCGTCAAAAGAGAGATCAGGGTCCAGAGTAACGCTGAGGTCCTTAACAGTTTTATTTGACACGACTGTACAACCATCAAGATTAATTGTCAGATTCAACAGAAGATCTCTTTGTTTCTTGGGACTTAGAATAAGCATCTATGTTTTGTCCYAGTTTAAAAGTAGAACATTTGCAGCCATCCACTTCCTTATGTCTGAAACACAGACTTCCAGGGAGGGCAATTTTGGGGCTTCATCATGTTTTATCGAAATGTACAGCTGTGTGTCATCCGCATAGCAGTGAAAGTTAACATGATGTTTCCGAATGACATCACCAAGAGGTAAAATATATAGTGAAAACAATAGTGGTCCTAAAACGGAGCCTTGAGGAACACCGAAATTTACAGTTGATTTGTCAGAGGATAATCCATCCACAAACTGATATCTTTCCGACAGATAAGATCTAAACAGGCTAGAACTTGTCCGTGTAGACCAATTTGGGTTTCCAATCTCTCCAAAAGAATATGGTGATTGATGGTGTCAAAAGCAGCTCCAAGGTCTAGGAGCACGAGGACAGATGCAGAGCCTCGGTCTGATGCCATTAAAAGGTAATTTACCACCTTCACAAGTGCAGTCTCAGTGCTATGATGTGGTCTAAAACCAGACTGAACCGTTTCATATACATTGTTTGTCTTCAGGAAGGCAGTGAGTTGCTGCGCAACATAGTTTTCTAAAATGTTTGAGAGGAATGGGAGATTCGATATAGGCCGATAGTTTTTTATATTTTCTGGGTCAAGGTTTGGCTTTTTCAAGAGAGGCTTTATTACTGCCACTTTTAGTGTATTTGGTACACATCCGGTGGATAGAGAGCTATTTATTATGTTCAACATAGGATGGCCAAGCACAGGAAGCAGCTCTTTCAGTAGTTTAGTTGGAATAGGGTCCAGTATGCAGGTTGAAGTTTTAGAGGCCATGATTATTTTCATCAATGTGTCGAGATATATTACTAAAAAACTTGTGTCTCCCTTGATCCTAGGGCCTGGCAGAGTTGTGCAGACTCAGGACAACTGAGCTTTGGAGGAATACGCAGATTTAACCTTTCTAGGACACACGTTCCACTAGCGGAACCCCTGACAACATTCCGCTGAAAAGGCAGCGCGGGAAATTCAAAAATATGATTTAGAAATATGTAACTTTCACACATTAACAAGTTCAATACAGCAAATGAAAGATAAACATCTTGTTAATCTACCCATCGTGTCCGATTAAAAAAATGCTTCACAGCGAAAACACAAAATATGATTATGTTAGATCACCGTCAAATCCAAAAAAACACAGCCATTTTCCCAGCCAAAGATAGGAGTCACAAAAAGCAGAAATTGAGATAAAATGTATCACTAACCTTTGATGATCTTCATCAGATGACACCATGTTACACAATACATGTATGTTTTGTTCGATTATGTGCATATTTATATCCAAAAATCTCAGTTTATATTGGCGCCATGTTCAGAAATGTCTCCAAAATATCCGGAGAAATTGCAGAGAGCCACATCAAATAACATAAATACTCATCATAAACTTTGATGAAAGACACATGTTTTACAAAAAATTAAAGATACACTTGTTCTTAATGCAACCGCTGTGTCAGATTTCAAAACAACTTTACGGAAAAAGCAAACCATGCAATAATCTGAGACGGCGCTCTGATAGACACAACATTTCTCCACCATGTTGGAGTCAACAGAAATATGAAATTACATGATAAATATTCCCTTACTGTTGATGATCTTCATATGAATGCACTCCCAGGAATCCTAGTTCCACAATAAATTGTTGTTTTGTTCGATAATGTCCATTATTTATGTCCAATTAGCTACTTTTGTTTGCACGTTTAGTACGCATATCCAAAATGCTCGTGCAGGTCCAGGCGAACTTCGGACGAAAACTTCAAAAAGTTATATTACAGGACGAATAAACTAGTCAAACTAAGTGTAGAATCAATCTTTAGGATGTTGTTATCATAAATATTCAATAACGTTCCAACCGGAGAATTGCTTTGTGTCTATAGAAGTTATGGAACGCAAGCCGATATCATGAGGAATGCGCGTGACCAGGACCTGGCTCTCTGCCAGACCACTGACTCAAACAGCTCCCATCCGGCTCAACATCACAGTAGAAGCTTCCTTCAGCGTTCTACAGACTGTTGACATCTAGTGGAAGGCGTAGGAAGTGCAAACAGATCCATATCCCACTGCGATTTCAATAGGCGATGAGTTGAAAATCGACCAGCCTCAGAATTCTCACTTCCTGTTTGGATTTTTTTCTCAGGTTTTTGCCTGCCATATGAGTTCTGTTATACTCACAGACATCATTCAAACAGTTTTAGAAACTTCAGAGTGTTTTATATCCAATAGTAATAATAATATGCATATATTAGCATCTGGGACAGAGTAGGAGGCAGTTCACTCTGGGCACGCTATTCATCCAAAGTGAAAATGCTGCCCCCTATCCCTAAAAAGTTAAAGAGGAGTCCGTAATTTGCTTTCTAATGATCATGATCTTTTCCTCAAAGAAGTTCATGAATTTATCACTGCTGAAGTGAAAGCCATCCTCTCTTGGGGAATGCTGCTTTTTAGTTAGCTTTGCAACAGTATCAAAAATAAATGTTGGATTGTTCTTATTTTCCACAATTAAGTTGGAAAAATAGGATGATCGAGCAGCAGTGAGGGCTCTTCGATACTGCACGGTACCGTCTTTACAAGCTAGTCGGAAGACTTCCAGTTTGGTGTGGCGCCATTTCCGTTCCAATTTTCTGGAAGCTTGCGTCAGACCTCGGGGATTTTCTGTTTACCAGGGAGCTAGTTTCTTATGACATGTTTTTAGGGGTGCGATTACATCTAGAGTATTGTGCAAGGTTAAATTGAGTTCCTCGGTTAGGTGGTTAACTGATTTTTGTACTCTGACGTCCTTGGGTAGGCGGAGGGAGTCTGGAAGGGCATCTAGGAATTTTTGGGTTGTCCGAGAATGTATAGCACGACTTTTGATGATCCTTGGTTGGGGTCTAAGCAGATTATTTGTTGTGATTGCAAACGTAATAAAATGGTTGTCCGATAGTCCAGGATTATGAGGAAAAACATTAAGATCCACAACATTTATTCCACAGGACAAAACTAGGTCCAGAGTATGACTGTGGCATTGAGTAGGTACGGAGACATGTTGGACAAAACCCACTGAGTCGATGATGGCTCTGAAAGCCTTTTGGAGTGGGTCTGTGGACTTTTCCATGTGAATATTAAAGTAACTAAAAATGTGAATATTATCTGCCATGACTAAAACGTCCGATATGAATTCAGGGAACTCAGTGAGGAACGCTGTATATGGCCCAGGAGGCCTGTAAACAATAGCTATAAAAAGTGATTGAGTAGGCTGCATAGATTTGATGACTAGAAGCTCAAAAGACGAAAACGTCTTTATGATAGCAAATTGAAATTTGCTATCATAAATGTTAGCATCACCTCCGCCTGAATCTACCGCCATCCAATCTGCAGCAAGTGCGTGATGCCATCGTGTCAGCATGGGCCAACATTGAGCACAACAAAAAGTAACAATGTATTTTGCTATCTCTGTTGCCATGCACTGAATAGTGGATGCTTGTCACCTCAAACGGATGCCTTGCAAAGATGAATGATTAAACAATTGGTGAAAGTGTTGTGAACCACTTAACTCAAACAAAATTACATGAATAACAGCTAGGAAAGGAATTAAAAAATGACCAGAATCTTCCATGTCTACAGGAAGGCTCCATTTGTTTCAGTTTTAGTTCCTTTCCAACTCATTATCAACTTAGAAAAATTCTTAAAGCAGTCAGTGGCTGGACGATGTCTGACTCACTCTGTCTCACACAGCCAACCATCCACCAATCACACGCCCAAGTCTATACCACTCCCGACCCATATTCATCTTACATAATTTTGGCCCAGCTTTGTCTGGGGGTCCCCAATGACAGGTTTGAAAAAAGCTGATCTAGGACACACTTCCTCACAACCTAGGATGCAGCTGCCCTGAGGTGGCTGAGGCATTTCCCCCCCACACTATTGTTTTCCTTATTTTTATCATCTTTTCAGTTGTTTTACTTTCAGCTAAAATTGTATTTTAAGTGGTGGCTTGTATTGCCTCTATTGTTTCTTTGCCTGTGGTCAGTGCAGCATGGTCTAGGGGCCATGCCGTATCCAGCACTTAACCATGAAAGCCTTTCAAGCAGAGACTGGCCCAGCTGCCAGCAGGCACTGAGCTGTCAATTGGTTTGATTTGAATTCTTCTAATGGAGTTGTGAGCTGTGAAACGTCAGCCTAAAATGTTTTGATTGCCCCCAACCCTGTACACATCAATTTACAGAAACATCAATCTCCGGCGAAAAGAACAAAACAAATGCAGAACATGCGTTTGAACGTTTGTGGCTATGGAAGCCCTTTCTATTTGTTTCGACACAGTCAATATTTCTGTTGTAATGCATTGCCAATATTTTATGGCTGTGGCACACAGCAGTGTGTAGCTAATTCAAATGCAGCCGGAAATTTACTGGTGGGACCAACAGAACTGACATTACCGTTCTGTTCTTCTTCACTATTGCAAAGCATTGCATATGCCCGAAAATTACAGTATTGTGTTTCGTTCATAACAATAATACCTTAAATCGAATATTATTATTGGCATTGGTACCAGTTAAGCTACCACTGTGTTTTCAGCCCACAAAACAATGTGGCATTATGTTTACCTTTCTATCCTGCATTCCTACTCTTCCTTTCTTTTTACAATAAGACAACTTTTCACTACGGACTATTATACCAATTAAAATTATCTTTACTGCTTGCAATGCTGGCCATCCCGAATGACATTCTATCAGAAATACTGGAAAAAGTAGCTTGCAGGTTCACATTTATTTTCTATATAAAACAATTGTCGTGTCTCAGCCTGTCATCTCATTTAATCAGTCAATTTTATCAAATCGATGACCTAACGTTTAATTGATTGTGATTAGAATTAAACCATGCAACAATTAACTAATTAATAACTTGGGGCACCACAGAAGAGTGTTTATAGAGTTGCTGTCTTCTGAAGATATTTTATATCAATAGCAGTCAATTATTAATCGTCACCTTATTGAGTCTCATTCTGATTGTCCTAAAGTACTTGGTTATCTGCACGAGCCATGGCTAGCAAGTTTTATCAGCAATACACAAATTGGCTTAATTATTTATTTACTAAATACCTAAATAATCACACAGAAATACATGTATATACACAGGATAGATCATACATCGATTTATAATCATGTCAGGAAAAGTCCCGAGATGACTAACCCAATATGACGGCTGGTTACACAAAGGAATGGGATTGGGTTTGAATGAAAGAGCGGGAAGGCTGAGGGACAAAGGAATTGGGTCTCTATCGGACCTTGAGAAGCTATATTACCGTAAACACAGACTCTTATGCATTCTAATAACCGCCCATTCGGAAAAAGAAAATGCAAGACATATATTTACTCTGAGCTGCGCTTCGATAGATGGGTCGAAGATGGAAGACGGGTTTGCCCAGCAGAGATCCCCATTGTTCTTTGAAGAATATTTCTGGTCGTAGTGTTGTACAACGGATACGTTGAAGTACCCTGTCGTTCTTAGGAGATTGTCTGTCCTTTCCTAGGACACGTACGTTTACAGCTGCAGCTGATAACTCAACGTCTAGGATGTATCACTTCTTCTTTAGAGAATAATAGTTCAAAGTTTATACCAAGTTGCCATAATCAGCTCGTGCTGTATTCTGTCTGGTCAAGTCGAAATTCACCATTCCAGTGTGGTGATCGTCACCTCCACATTGAAATTCGCCCTTCTAAACGTTAGGACAGCAGTCCTCACATTTCTGGAACTAAGGTTGACTTCCGTCAACAAGCTTTTGTACTGGGGGAGAGAAGGGTGTGTTTCATAGTTCTCAACCAATGTCTGTTCACTTGGGTGTAGTTTTACTATGAAACAATTCTCTTATTTAGGAGGCTAAAATTACATTGAATCTTTTCACATATTTAAACATTTAAATTGCACAACAATTCCATTTGACCCAACAGGGCAACGTCATGACACAGTCTATGAACCAACTGTGTTTGAGTTTCCTGTGTTATATAATGTATATTGTAAATATTTCCACACTGACGTTGGAATAATACTGTGAAAATTATGATAAAAAAATGATTTGTGTTTATTTTTGACAATTTTAATTGAAAACAATCACAGTTAGGCACTTCATTGTTACTTAGAAATGATTTGATATTGAGATAAAATTGGCTCCATTGGACCTTTAAAAGCATTTTGTTCATAATAAACTCAGCAAAAAAAGAAAGTCCCTTTTTCAGGACCCTGTTTTTCAAGATAATTCAAAAAAATAACTTCACAGATCTTCATTGTAAAGGGTTTAAACACTGTTTCCCATGCTTGTTCAATGAAGAAGTCTTCTGCCGAAGCTTGATTTTGTGAATATATGGATAAAAACTGCCGACCCTGATGTATTTATGCTTTCTGAAACCTGGCTTAAAAAATCTATTACAGACAAAAAAATATTGGCATAAATGGTTACAAAGTTTTTCGTACAGATCGTAAATCTAAGAGTGATGGTGTTGCTGTATACGTAAAAGACAAGTTCTCGGTGGTTGTTCTGACTTCTGTTACTAAACATTGAGAAAAACCTGTATAAATAAAGGTAAAAAAACAAAAAGAACATGAACAATTAATGAACATGCACCTGTGGAATGGAGGTTAAGAAACTAACAGCTTACAGACGGTAGGCAATTACGGTCACAGTTATGAAAACTTAGGACACTAAAAAGGCCTTTCTACTGACTCTGAAAAAAATGAAAGAAAGATACCCAGGGTCCCTGCTCATCTGTGTGAACGTGCCTTAGGCATGCTGCAAGGAGGCATGAGGACTGCAGATGTGGCATAGGGCAATAAATTGCAATGTCTGTACAGTGAGACGCCTAAGACAGCGCTACAGGGAGACAGGACGGACAGCTGATCGTCCTTGCAGTGGCAGACTACGTGTAACAACACCTGCACAGGAGCCGAACATCACACCTGCGGGACAGGTACAGGATGGCAACAACAACTGCCCGAGTTACACCAGGAACGCACAATGCCTCCATCAGTGCTCAGACTGTCCGCAATAGGCTGAGAGAAGCTGGAGGCCTGTCGTAAGGCAGATCCTCACCAGACATCACCGGCAACAACGTCGCCTATGGGCACAAACCCACCGTCGCTGGACCAGACAGAACTGGCAAAAAGTGCTCTTCACTGACAAGTCGCGGTTTTGTCTCACCAGGGGTGATGGTCGGATTTGCGTTTATCGTTGAAGGAATGAGCATTACACCGAGGCCTGTACTCTGGAGCGGGATCAATTTGGAGGTGGAGGGTCCGTCGTGGTCTGGGGCGGTGTGTCACAGCATCATCGGACTGAGCTTGTTGTCATTGCAGGCAATCTTATCGCTGTGCGTTACAGGGAAGACATCCTCCTCCCTTACCATTCCTACAGGCTCATCCTGACATGACCCTCCAGCATGACAATGCCACCGGCCATACTGCTCGTTCTGTGCGGGATTTCCTGCAATATAGGAATGTCAGTGTTCTGCCATGGACAGCGAAGAGCCCGGATCTCAATCCCATTGAGCACGTCTGGGACCTGCTGGATCGGAGGGTGAGGGCTAGGGCCATTCCCCCCAGAAATGTCCGGGAACTTGCAGGTGCCTTGGTGGAAGAGTGGGGTAACATCTCATAGCAAGAACTGGCAAATCTGGTGCAGTCCATGAGGAGGAGATGCACTGCACTACTTAATGCAGCTGGTGGCCACACCAGATACTGACTGTTACTTTTGATTTGGATCCCTCCTTTGTTCAGGGACACATTATTACATTTCTGTTAGTCACATGTCTGTGGAACTTGTTCAGTTTGTAATTTTTTTTAAATCTTGTTATGTTTATACAAATATTTAAGTTTGCTGAACTTATATGTTTGTATAAATGTGTAATAATATGTTAAGTTTGCTGAAAATCAACACAGTTGACAGTGAGAGGACATTTCTTTTTTTTGAGGAGTTTATAGATGATGTTACGTTTTTCACTCTGCTCTTACAGATCACCTATAAGGCTCTGAGCTCCTTGGACCCCAGTGCAGACCTGACCACCCAGCGTGGCAGGGTGTTCAAGTTACGCAACGAGACCCAACACCTGTTCATGGGGCTCTACCCGGGCACCACCTACTTCTTCACCCTCAAAGCCAGCACCAACAAAGGCTTTGGACCCCCTGTAACCACCCGCATCGCCACCAAGATAGCAGGTGAGGGATACTTGTTCAGGGCAGATAGTAGTAGTGATGTTTCATTGGTATCCTAAATTCAGATACATACAGCTGCAAGCAATATGACATGCATGACATGCACCATTTTACTACAGCAGTTTTGTTCTTTTCATTATTTGTTTTTTTGCTTTGTAAAAAAAAAATAAAAAAAAAATAAAACACTGACATTGTCAGTGACTAGAGCTGTGGTGGTCATGACATTTTGTCAGCCGGTGATTGTCAAGCAAATAACTGCCGGTCTCACGGTAATTGACGGTTAATTAACATAAACACATTTAGCGTCGCCTGGCTTCCACGCATAGCATACAAGCCACTGATGCAGACCATTGTAACATCTGCAAGTCTAATAAATACATGTAATATAGCCTACACCATCACAATATATCCATTATTTCTTTTAGACAGGTCAAAAGAAACATGATATGAAGAAAACTTGTCCTTATGTTAGGCCTTGATCTGGCTATGCCATATGGCTGTGTGCTACACTAGTTAATTTAGCAGACAATATTTGCTTAGAATTCTGTGGCATTATTTTATATTATTTTAAAGTATGAAGAATACAATTGAACATAGCTGAATAAAAAAGAAAGGATATTTCTCCAAGCGATTTGAGGTGGGGTGCACATGCGGCTATTCTGTGTTGAGTGGTTAACAAAGATACAGGTACTCCTATATGCTTAATTTAGAATTGTTTATGTAACTTTAGTTGTGATACATGCAGTACCAGTCAAGAGTTTGGACACACCTACTCATTCAAAGGTTTTTCTTTATTTTTACAATTTTCTAAATTGTACAATAATAGTGAAGACATCAAAACTATGAAATAATGTACTGCAGTAACCCAAAAAGTTTCAAACAAATCAAAATATATTTTATATTTGAGATTCTTCAAAGTAGCCACCCTTTGCCTTGATGACAGCTTTGCACACTCTTGGCATTCTCTCAACCAGCCTCATGAGGTAGTCACTTGGAATGTATTTCAGTTAACAGGTGTGCCTTGTTAAACGTTAATTAGTGGAATTTCTTTCCTTCTTACTGCGTTTGAGCCAATCAGTTGTGACAAGGTAGGGGTGGTATACAGAAGATAGCCCTATATGGTAAAAGAGCAAGTCTATATTATGGCAGAACAGCTCAAATAACCAAAGAGAAACGACAGTCAATCATTACTTTAAGACATGAAAGTCAGTCAATCCGGAGAATTTCAAGAACTTTGAAAGTTTCTTCAAGTGCAGTCACAAAAACCATCAAGCGCTATGATGAAACTGGCTCTCATGAGGACCGCCACAGGAAAGGAAGACCCAGAGTTATCTCTGCTGCAGAGGATAAGTTCATTAGAATTACCAGCCTCAGAAATTGCAGCCCAAATAAATGCTTCACAGAGTTCAAATAGACACTTCTCAACATCAACTGTTCAGAGGAAACTGCGTGAATCAGGCCTTCATAGCCGAATTGCTGCAAGGAAACCACTACTAAAGGACACAAATAATAAGAAGAGAATTGCTTGGGCCAAGAAACATGAGCAATAGACAATAGACCGGTGGTTATCTTTCCTTTGGTCTGATGAGTCCTGATGAGAATTTAATTTAAATGTTTTATTGACGGAGAGCCAGGGCATACTCCAACACTCAGACATAATTTACAAACAAAGCCTTTGTGTTTAGTGAGTCTGCCAGATCAAATGAAGTAGTGATGACCAGGGATGTTCTCTTGATAAGTGTGTGAATTGGACACTTTTCCTGTCGAAATGTAATAAGTACTTTTGGGTGTCGGGGAAAATGTATGGAGTAAAAAGCTGTAAAAAAAATTATTTTGGAATGCGGTGAAGTGAAAGTAAAAGTTGCCAAAAATATAGTTAGTAAAGTACAGATACCCTCAAAAAATATTTTTACTTAAGTACTTTACACCACTGGCCACATCTTGCAAAGTGGATGGGTCTCTACAGCCACATGTTACTTGCATAACAGCAATATCAGAAAAAGTCGGAGAGCCTGTTTCTGTCCTGCCCTTGACTTTGGTGCAGGACATGTGATGTCCAAAGCCTCTTTGTCGCAAAACTCCCTGATCTTCTCAAAAAGTTACGTTTGTCTAGTTGTGTCTAGTCCAGGTGGTACTTGTACAGGCAGACCATCTATGGGAGGAAGGATGTCAGCGTTGCGCATAAGCTGAAACTAGTCCCGACTGAGTCCAAACACTCCTTGGCGACAACAACACCAGGCTCCAGAGCATCGAAGCTGTAAAACAGGAAATAACTAAAAAATGTAGAAGACATTACAACCTTGCACAACATCAATTCACCTCCTAAGTTTAGATAAGAAGAATAACCTCATACAATGCAATGAAAATTATATTCACCTGATGTGCTGGTACTTGATCTGTGGCAGCTGCCTGAAGTACGGAGTCAGGTGTTGTTGCCAGCCATAGCTTTCCACCAGCACCGTACCATCGTCCAATCCAACCAGCTGTGGGATGTTGACCCCTGTCACAGTGCTGTCCTTCACAATCTCAGACAAATTGTTCACTCTGGTCTTTCTGAAGCGCTGCTTGATGAGGCCGAAGCACCAGTCGGGGGCAAACTTGGTGTGGGCTGTGATCAGGAAGTGAATGTCGAGACTCTGGTGGAGCTTGTGCATCGTCCGCCAGGCACAATACCAGAGCACAAACTTGTTCTTGTTTTGGCCACTGCAGTTATCACAATTCAGTTCCACACGTGTTTCCCCAACTCCGTAGTTGGTGAAGAAATGGTGCATGTAGTTGATGACTGCGCTACTGCCTTTACTGGATGACATGCCTTCATCAATCAAGTAGTTGACTTGTTGTGGTATTCCTTCACAGCAGACACAAAACAAGCCACACTTGCGAGGAGTTAAAAGGTAGATGGGACCTGGCTGCATAGAAGCACAGTGCACCTGCAAACAACAAAAGATCATTAAGATAAATTACAATTAATTGTCTCAACCCTGTTTTTACACAGCGCGGTGAAAGGTTTTTGCCTGCCTCAGTCATTAAAACTCGTTTTTCAACCACTCTACAAATGTCTTGTTAACAAACTATAGTTTTGGCAAGTCGGTTAGGACATCTACTTTGTGCATGACACAAGTCATTTTACCACATTCATCTGTACAAACGATAGTATGCAAGTATAAACACCATGGGACCACGCAGCCGTCATACTGCTCAGGAAGGAGACACGTTCTGTCTCCTAGAGATGAACGTACTTTGGTGCGAAAAGTGCAAATCAATCCCAGAACAACAGTAAATGACCTTGTGAAGATGCTGGAGGAAACAGGTACAAAAGTATCGATATCCACAGTAAAACGAGTCCTATATCGACATAACCTGAAAGGCTGCTCAGCAAGGAAGAAGCCACTGCTCCAAAACCGCCATAAAAGAGCAAGGCTACGGTTTGCAACTGCACATGGGGAGAAAGATCGTACTTTTTGGAGAAATGTCCGCTGGTCTGATGAAACAAAAATATAACTGTTTGGCCATAATGACCATCGTTATGTTTGGAGGAGAAAGGGGGATGCTTGTAAGCTGAAGAACACCATCCCAACCGTGAAGCACGGGGGTGGCAGCATCATGTTGTGGGGATGCTTTGGTGCAGGAGGGACTGGTGCACTTCACAAAATAGATGGCATCATGAGGATGGAAAATTATGTGGATATATTGAAGCAACATCTCAAGACATCAGTCAGGAAGTTAAAGCTTGGTCGCAAATGGGTCTTCCAAATAGACAATTACCCCAAGCATACTTCCAAAGTTGTGGCAAAATGGTTTTAGGACAGCAAAGTCAAGGTATTGGAGTGACCATCACAAAACCCTGACCTCAATCCCATAGAAAATTTGTGCGGCAGAACTGAAAAGGTGTGTGCGAGCAAGGAGGCCTTCAAACCTGACTCAGTTACACCAGCTCTGTCAGGAGTAATGGGCCAAAATTCACCCAACTTATTGTGGGAAGCTTGTGGAAGGCTACCCGAAATGTTGGGCCCAAGTTAAACAATTTAAAGGCAATGCTACCAAATACTAATTGAGTATATGTAAACGTCTGACCCACTGGGAACGTGATGAAAGAAATAAAAGCTGAAATAATCATTCTCTCTACTATTATTCTGACATTTCACATTCATAAAATAAAGTGGTGATCCTAACTGACCTAAGACAGGGAATGTTATATATATATATATATATTTGAGTGTATATATATCTATCCATCTATGTCCTTAATCAGTATATAGGAGGACATTTTGCTTACTTCAAATCAAAGCTGTAATGCATCCTGATGTCTTTGTTTGCTGGTTCAGTAGGCGCCCCCAGAGACAACTGCAGGTCTTGACAGTTGGTCTTGCCGTCAGCAACCCTCTTCTGGTAGACAGACCGCTCACTCTGAACAAGCAGGTGATGCTGCTCTTGCTTCTTCAGCTTGGCTGACTTAACAGCTTCTGACAGATTGGCAGATCTGAAGACATGATAGTTGTTCCTCTGGCACTGCCAGCACAGGTCTGTCCTAGGCTTAGTGCTTGAGATGTGGGGCAGAAATCTTCTCCACAGCCCGGAGGAAGACAGCCCAACTACACTTACCTCTGGAAAATACAGAAAACATGTGAGATCAATAAAATTAGTGCCAATCATGTTGGAGGTCAATTAAATAATAAAAACGTGTTTATGCTTTACGTACCAAGTGTTAGAGTCATTGATTTCTTGTAGAGACGCCACATTGCTGCTTTTGTCACATGGGATGGCAACAGCTTTCCACCAAAGTGTTTGTGTCCTGGGTGACATCCTGGTAATACGCTTCGCAGAGCATTTTGATGAAATTCACCACTCACTGAAAGTCCTCATGCTTCAGGTGTAACCTGTGCTTGCTTGGGTCAGCTCTCATTTTGATGGGCGGCATTAGACCATTCTCCTTGTATGACTGGTGGAGAGTGAAGCGTGTTCTACTGATGCTGAAAGACGAATTCCAGATATAAATATTTTTGCACTATTATACAATAGATGCGAAATGACATTCTGAGATAACATCACTACACACAGTTCATACACGTAATGTTAGCTAACTAGCCAGCCATTTAACGTCAACTAACTTTAGCCAGCTAACATCAAATTTAACTTAGGGTCTTTTGTTTAGACATGTAGCTAGCATGCTAGCCAGCTAAACAATGAAATATAATCCCAATCCATAGAGTACTAGTGAAACAAACTGATTGCCATAGCTAGCTAAAGTTAACCAAATAGGTTCAATGTTAGCTAGCAAGTCAGCCATCCAACTTTAGCAGGCTAGCTAACAGCAAGCTTTAACTTGCAATGAAACAACTTTCGGACAAAATTAGAAACGTATAATATCTGAAACTGTTGCTAGACTCGTACCCGTATACATGGATGAAAGCTTCACGGCAGACTGCAGATCCTTTCCATTTAGTTTGCACAGCTCAGAGAGAGTCAGCATGGTACGATCGTTCTCCAGAAAGTAGTTCATCACAACTTTTCCCCACTGACCTTTGTCTATATCCTAATGAATTCAGGGGAGCAATGTTATTGAGAGCAGTTGCAACATATTTGCAGTTCTCCATGGTTAACGTTATATCTTTCAAACAAACTGCAGTAGAAAGGATTATCGACGTATAACGAGCAGCTCACTTTATAGACACAAGGTGCCCACTCATTATCTCAGCCAATCATGGCTAGTGGGAAGGTTCCTGTCTTTTTGTTTGGCTAAACCCACTAGGCTTGTAATTTAACAACTTTATTCCTAAATGTGTTTTATGTTCAAACGCCTCTCTGGTGACTTGCGACATACGCATAGTTTCCTGAAACGGGTCACATATGTGGGAACTCCTTCACGACGGTTGGAAAAGCATTCCAGGTGAAGCTGGTTGAGAGAATGCCAAGACTGTGCAAAGCTGTCATCAAGGAAAAGGGTGGCTACTTTGAAGAATCTAAAATCTAATATGTATATTGATTTGTTTAACACTTTTTTGGTTACTATATGATTCCATATGTGTTATTTAATGGTTTTGATGTCTTCACTATTATTCTACAATAATATAAAATAGTACCAATAAAGAAAAACCTTTGAATGAGTAGGTGTGTCCAAACTTTTGAACGGTACTGTACATTCACACAACATAGCAACCAAACAGTGAGCAATTGTTTATCATTGTGCATCATTCATTTGAACCATGTCATTCAATGACATTCATATATAGAAATGGTGTAACACAAGCATCAAGGATGTATCTTGTTATCTCTGAAAGTTAACATTCCCTGTCTTAGTTGTCAGTCATACAATAGACTAGAGCCTTGATGGCCTACAGCATCAACACCATTCTCTTTGAATCCCTGAACATTTTGCCATTTCTAATTTCAGTCTGCTGCGATTTATCTAATCAAGGTTGTCCTATGAATGTTTTGGAGATAATGAAGATTGGGGAAGACGTGACATTTTAGAGAGATGGCACTATCGTGACGTGTACAGGGCAAGGTTTTCACACCAACACGCTTGTGTTCGGGTACATGGACAACATTGACTTAAATCCATAGATGGAGATGGTCTGTTTAGGTACTGTGACTGTATGCCAATACTCTATTGTGCATTAGCTTTAGAAATCACAGGGCTGAATCCACTATTTTCATGATGTCAGGGGACCAAGTGTGTTGATTGTGTGTTTTAAAGATAATAATTCGAAAGGGGTTGTGTTCATTAGGAAACAAAAGTAACAAAACAGACTCAATCATATTTGTTTTTCATTGCAAAACATTTTTGCTTTTTCCGTTGCGTGCCCTTATGAACACAACTCTGTCTCATACCCTCTGAATCTTTCCCCACTAGCCCCATCAATGCCGGAGTACGAGACAGACATTCCCCCTCTGAATGAGACGGACACCACCATCACAGTTCTGCTGAAGCCTGCGCAGTCCAGAGGAGCTCCAGTCAGGTACCACACTATGCCATCACTTCAGTCAGGTCCATTATGTCTGCAGTACGGTAAGTTAGTTACATGTCCAGGTGTCTCCATTTTGGAAGTGTTTACTTCAACCTAGTCTGTTTTTCTCTGCTTCAAATGTGGAAACTCGTGCATAAAGCCTAACCATTTTTGGGGGTTAGCATTATGGAGGTGTCAGATTGACAAAATAATGGTGTTTGGGAAGATTGTATATTTGGTTGTTTTTACTGCTTATCTGCACAGTAAGAAATTAATTGGTAATACACAACACATGATAGTGCAGTTAACACTTACACAAGGTTGCACAAGGTTCAACCAAAGTGTTCTTTCTCTAAAAAGACCAAAGTCCACATAATCACACGACAAAACTATCACCCTCATGCACTTAAGGAGATCACGAATATCATGGACACATTAGAACTAATGGATATATGGAGGCTTAAAAACCCTGAGCTAGTGAGATACAGTATACAGTACATGGAGGAGGATTAATCAAGCTAGTCATCTTGACTACTTTCCTGTGTCCTTCTCACTGGCTCCAAAAGTAAAGAAAAAAGTGTTGATAGGAGACAGAATGTGATCAAACCACCATCTAACTGGCATCCACATAACTCTTACCAAATGTCCATGTGAGCAGGGATATTGTAAATGTAATCAAAGCCTACTGGATGACAAGCTGTTTTTAACCAAGACAAAATAATTTATAACTTTTAATAGACTTTTTCCTGCATAACATACACTACCATTTAAAAGTTTGGTGTCACGTAGAAATGTCCTTGTTTTTGAAAGAAAAGCACATTTTTGGTCCATTAAAATAACATCAAATTTATTAGAAATACAGTGTAGACATCTTTCCCCCCTCTGATAACCAGGTGGTGAATCGCATCTCTGCATGTCTGGCAGACATATCAGTGTGGATGACGGATCACCACCTCAAGCGAGCTGCTCTTCCTCCCGGGGAAGGACTGCCCGTTCCATGATCTCGCCATCACGGTGTACAACTCCATTGTGTCCTCCTCCCAGAGTGCTAAGAACCTTGGCGTGATCCTGGACAACACCCTGTCGTTCTCAACTAACATCAAGGCGGTGACCCGTTCCTGTAGGTTCATGCTCTACAACATCGCAGAGTACGACCCTGCCTCACGCAGGGAGCGGCGCAGGTCCTAATCCAGGCACTTGTCATCCCCGTCTGGATTACTGCAACTCGCTGTTGGCTGGGCTCCCTGCCTGTGCCATTAAACCCCTACAACTCATCCAGAACGCCGCAGCCCGTCTGGTGTTCAACTTTCCCAAGTTCTCTCACGTCACCCCGCTCCTCCGCTCTCTCCACTGGCTTCCAGTTGAAGCTCGCATCCGCTACAAGACCATGGTGCTTGCCTACGGAGCTGTGAGGGGAACGGCACCTCCGTACCTTCAGGCTCTGATCAGGCCCTACACCAAAACAGGGCACTGCGTTCATCCACCTCTGGCCTGCTCGCCTCCCTACCTCTGAGGAAGTACAGTTCCCGCTCAGCCCAGTCAAAACTGTTCGCTGCCTCTGGTAGTGGTAGGGGTAGTGGCACCCCAATGGTGGAACAAACTCCCTCACGACGCCAGGTCAGCGGAGTTAATCACCACCTTCCGGAGACACCTGAAACCCCACCTCTTTAAGGAATACCTAGGATAGGATAAAGTAATCCTTCTAACCCCCCCCCCTTAAAAGAGTTAGATGCACTATTGTAAAGTGGTTGTTCCACTGGATATCATAAGGTGAATGCACCAATTTGTAAGTCGCTCTGGATAAGAGCGTCTGCTAAATGACTTAAATGTAATGTAAATGTTAATGTTGTAAATTACTATTGTACCTGGAAACAGCTGATTTTCTATGGAATATCTAAATAGGCGTACAGCTGCCCATTATCAGCAACCATCACTCCTGTTGTTCGAGATCTTCAGTTTCTTGGCAATTTCTCGCTTGGAATAGCCTTCATTTCTCAGATAAGAATAGACTGATGAGTTTCAGAAGAAAGTACTTTGTTTCTGGACATTTTGAACCTGTAATCGAACCCACAAATYCTGATGCTCCAGATACTCAACTAGTCTAAAGAAGGCCAGTTTTATTGCTTCTTTAATCAGAAACACAGGTTTCAGCTGTGCTAACATAGTTGCAAATGGGTTTTCTAAAGATCAATTAGCCTTTTAAAATGATAAACTTGGATTAGCTAACACAACGTGCCATTTGAACACAGGAGTGATGGTTGCTGATAATGGGCCTCTGTACTCCTATTTAGATATTCCATAAAGAATCTGCCGTTTCCAGCTACAATAGTCATTTACAACAATAACATTGTCTACGGTGTATTTCTGATCAATTTGATGTCATTTTAATGGACAGAAAATTTGCTTTTAGGTCAAAAACAAGGACATTTCTAAGTGACCGCAAACTTTTGAACGGTAGTGTCCTCTAGGTACAGCAGATCCCCTTATTGTATGGGATACTTTCGAATGTGCCTTCAGAGGCCATGCAATTCAATACTCATCTTTAAAGCAAAACCTAATTTCGGTCAAAAGAGATTAGACTAACAAAGGAAATAGTGGAACTAGCACCACAGATGGATGGCAATAAAAACAGTAGATAGAGGCACAGAATAAAAACATAAAGAACTGGAGGAACTTATTCAAGAACGATCAAGAGTAATATATTAATAAAATAAAGCAAACTGGATGGAAAATGGTTCAAATGCACCAAATTATATTTTTCACTTTCGATGATGATTAAAAATGTATTTGGGGCATTTTTCACCATTTTCCATCCACAAATAATTGACAGGGGTGGCAGGTAGCCTAGTACTTAGAGCATTAGGGCCAGTAACTGAAAGGTTGCTAGATCGAATCCCAGAGGTGACAAGGTCAAAATCTGTCGTTCTGCCCCTGAACAAGGCAGTCAACACACTGTTCCAAGGCCGTCATTGTAAATAAGAATTTGTTCTTAACTGACTTGCCTAGTTAAATAAAGTTTAAATAAAAAAATTCAAAAACAGAAACACGTTACAAATGACGGAGTGTTTCTGATCACCAAATTATATTTTGAAAGATGAAGCTAAATATTTTAAGTATATTTTCTCTTTTCAGTCTCCTCCATCCTCCATCTCCACTGAATGATAACTTTGTTTACCTAATAATAGTGTAAAATTAATAACTGTACAGAAAGACTTGTGTGAAAGCCAAATTACAGAGGAGGAATTTCTTGATACAATTAATTCCTTTCAGTCTGGAAAAATTCCAGGGCTTGATGGAATACCAGTTGAGTTACAGTACTCAAAGATCCACTATTCACATGTTTTACCGACTATAAAAATGGTAGACTATCAAATACACAGCAAGAAGGTCTGATTTAAATATTACTAAAACAGGACCCAGGTGGTAAGTGTAAAGAACCAGTCCATTTATAAAACTGGAAGCCCTTTACACTTCTATGCATAGCGCATATAATTAAAATGGTTTTATTGGATATTATTCATCCTAATTAGACAGGTCTTTTTACATTGACAATACATTGGAGATAATATAAGACAATTGCTTGAAACAATGAAAACTATGAAACATTTTTTTTTAAACAGGCCTGGTCTTCATAGTAGATTTTGAAAAGACCTTTGATAAAGTACGACTACAATTTGTGTACACTGTACAAAACATTAAGAACACCTTCCTAATATTGGGTTACTCAGAACAGACTCAATGTGTCTGGGCATGGACTCTGCAAGCTGTCGAAAGCGTTCCCCAGGGATGCTGGCCAATGTTGACTCCAATGCTTTCCACAGTTGTGTCAGGTTGGCTGGATGTCCTTTGGATAGTGGAAAATTCTTGATACACACGGGGAACTGTCGAGTGTGAAAAAAACAGTAGCATTGCAGTTCTTGATACAAACCGGTGCACCTGGCACCTACTGCAATAACCTGTTCAAAGGTACTTAAATATTTTGTGTGCCATTCAACCTCTCAATGGTACACATACACAATCCATACCTCAATTGTCTAAGGCTTAAAAATCCTTCTTTAACCTTTCTCCTCCCATTCAACTACACTGATTGAAGTGGATTTTGTGACATCCATAGGGGATCATAGCGTTCACCTGGATTCATCTGGTCATGGAAAGAACAGGTGTCCTTAATGTTTTGTATGCTCAGTTTATACATGCCTGGACTATTTTAATTTTGGAGAATCTCTTATACAATGGGTTAAAGTTATTTATAGCAACCCCAGGTGTAAAATAGTGAATAATGGTTACTTCTCAGAAAGTATTGAACTGTCAATAGGAGTTAAACAAGGTTGTCCACTTTCTCCTTTTCTATTTGTTATAGCCACCGGAATGTTAGCTATTAAAATCAGATCTAAGAAAAATATTAAGGGGTTAAAAGTCCAGGGCTTTAAAACAAACGTGTCAATGTATGCCAATGACTCAAGTTTTCTCTTAAGTCTGCAATCTGGATTACTACACAGTCTCATTGAGGGTCTAGATCATTCATGATATTATGAATAGGAATGGTGGAGTTGTGTCACACACACAGAAATTATGGGAATGTTTAAAAAAAAGAAAATATTTTTTTATTTTTTTATTTAACCAGGTATGCCACTCGAGAACAAGTTCTCATTTACAACTGCGACCTGACCAAGATAACGGAAAGCAGTGCGACAAAAACAACAACACAGAGTTACACATAAACAAACGTACAGTCAATAACACAATAGAAAAGAAAAATAGAAAAATCTGTGTACAGTGTGTGCAAATGTAGAAGAGTAGTGGTAGGTAGGCAATAAATACGCAATAGAGGTGAAATAATTACAATTTAGCATTAATACTGGAGTGATAGATGTGCAGATGATGATGTGCAAGTAGAGATACTGGGATGCAAAAGAGCAAGAGGGTAAGAGGGTAAGTAATAATATGAGGATGAGGTAGATGGGTGTGCTATTTACAGATTGTCTGTGTACAGGTACAGTGATCGGTAAGCTACTCTGACAGCTGATGCTTAAAGTTAGAGAGGGAGATATAAGACTCCAGCTTCAGAGATTTTTGCAATTCGTTCCAGTCATTGGCAGCAGAGAACTGGAAGGAAAGGCGGCCAAAGGAAGTGTTGGCTTTGGGGATGACCAGTGCAATATACCTGCTGGAGCGTGTGCTACGGGTGGGTGTTGCTATGGTGACCAGTTAGCTGAGATAAGGCAGGGCTTTACCTAGCAAAGACTTATAGATGACCTGGAGTCAGTGGGTTTGGCGACGGATATGTAATGAGGGCCAGCCAACGAGAGCATACAGGTCGCAGTGGTGGGTAGTATATGGGGCTTTGGTGACAAAATAGATGGCACTATGGTAGACTGCATCCAGTTTGCTGAGTAGAGTGTTGGGGGCTACTTTGTAAATGACATCGCCGAAGTCAAGGATTGGTAGGATAGTCAGTTTTAATTAAAAAACACATTTTGCAGATTTTCTTTGCATAAATAGAAAAATATATCAGTTTCATTTGAGGATCAAAATGTTGACAGCTGCGCCATACAGGTTGAAAAATACCTGGGAAGAGATTTTCGAAGTTCCAATTTTATGGCACATAGTTTATGAACTGACACACAAAACAACACTTGATTGAACACTGAGTTTTTAAATTTAAATTATACACAATTCTCGCCACCAACATAATATTACATATATGGGGCATACAACAATTTCAGCACTGCAGAAACAGAGTCATTAGATCATTTATTCTGGTATTGATTCTGGTCACAGGTTCAGGAGTGGCTGAAAAATCACAACATTCACCTAAACCGACCCTACAAATAGCACTTTTGGTAATTTGGAAAGCCTTAGTCAATCAATTAATATAATAATACTTTAGCAAACATATTCATATTTAATTTACAATCTATGAATACTATGAAATTAGACATTTTCAGAATTAATTTAAGACATCACAGCACAGTTGAAAAATACTGTATATGGCACATGGAAATCAAGAAAGGGTCTGAAAATGCAATTTATTATGTCTACCGTATATATCTGAGTACCTTTTAATGTGTAATGTGTATCTCAAACTGTATTTCTCTCATGTAATACTGTGTATAAAAGTGCCATGTATGAATAACGAATATGTAGCAAAATAGCTGTAAAAACTAAAATGTAAAACAAAGTATGTTTTGTCCTCCGGAGAGGGTGAATGAGCCAATAAAAATGAAATATACATACAAAAAAAATCAAGACAGAAAGTCCATCCACTTCGCATGTGTCCCAACCTTGAAATGGTTCACCAAAGTCCACAGAATCTATTAAATTTAAAATAGAATTATTGTTGGTATGGTGGGTGTTTTGAGGTATTAGTAGCAGTCATTCAAATAAGTGCAATTTGTATGCAAAATGAATTAAGGGGATCATGTTACATTTGTATTGTAGTTGGCGGAGCAACACAGTTATATTCAACATTTCCTTTTGTGCAAGTTTTGAAAACACAACCTTTTAAATGTTTTATTTAACCTTTATTTAACTAGGCAAGTCAGTTAAGAACAAATTCTTATTTACAATGACGGCCTACCCTGGCCAAACCCTGACCCGGACGACACTGGGCCAATTGTGCACCGCCCTATGGGACTCCCAATAACGACCAGTTGTGAAACAGCCTGAAATCAAACCAGGGTCTGTAGTGACGCCTCGAGCACTGAGATTCTGTGCCTTAGACCGCTGCGCCACTTGGGAGCACCTTGACGAAACAGACACGACATACTAGCCTATGCCAATTAAACACTACTGGCCATTGGCTTGGAACAACAGCTTAACCGCTTTAGGAACATCAACCGCATTGACATTCATGAAAATGTGTTTAGTGTGTGCATATTGAATTAGAACATTTTACGCTCTACCTAACATCCCAGAAGGAAGTTATGTCCAGGTGTTAACTGTCAGAATACCTCAAGTTTGGTTAGAAAGAAAATGCTAATTTACTTGCTATTGGGCTAACAATATTTTCAGGCATTATGGAATTTAAATATCTGAAGGTGTCACGTTCCTGACCTTATTTATTTTGTTTAGTCTTTGTTCAGTTGGTCAGGACGTGAGCTGGGTGGGCATTCTATGTTTTGTGTTTCTATGTTGGGTTTGTTGTTTGGCCTAATATGGTTCTCAATCAGAGGCAGGTGTTTGTCATTGTCTCTGATTGGGAACCATATTAAGTTAGCCTGTTTTCACTGTTTGTTTGTGGGTGATTGTTCCTGTTCGTGCGTTCATGTGTTTTATGTTCTCTAGTTCAGGACTGTAGCTTCGTTGGTTTTCGTCTGTTTATTGTTTTGTTCGTCTTGAAGAAGTATTCTAATAAATATGGATACATACCACGCTGCGCTTTGGTCCTCCTCTCCTTCTACCGACGAAAGCCGTTACAGAAGGGAAAAATGCAATAAGGGTATACAGTATTCTTTCATTTTCATAGTACCTCTAAAAATATATTTTTGGGGAGATTTACAGTGCTTTTTTTCCTCCAGACGTGTTGTTGGCATTCAGGCCAAAGAGTTCAATCTTGGTTTCATCAGCCCAGAGAATCTTGTTTCTCATGGTCTGAGAGTCCTTTAGGTGCCTTTTGGCAAACTCCAAGAAGGCTGTCATGTGCCTTTACTGAGGAGTGGCTTCCATCTGGCCACTCTACCATAAAGGCCTGATTTGTGGAGTGCTGCAGAGATGGTTGTCCTTCTGGAAGGTTCTCCCATCTCCACAGAGGAACTCTGGAGCTCTGTCAGAGTGACCATCGGGTTCTTGGTCACCTCCCTGACCAAGGCCCTTCTCCCCCGATTGCTCAGTTTGGCCGGGTGGTCAGCTCTAGGAAGAGTCTTGGTGGTTCCAATTTTCTTCCTTTTAAGAATGATGGAGGTCACTGTGTTCTTGTGGACCGTCAATGCTGCAGACATTTTCTGATACTCTTCCCCAGATCGGTGCCTCAACACAATCCTGTCTCGGAGCTCTACAGACATTTCCTTCGACCTCACAGCTTGGTTTTTTCTCTGACATGCACTGTCAACTGTGGGACCTTATATAGACTGTGGGACCTTACATAGACAAATATGCCCCTTATATAGACAGAAACATCTCAAGGATGACCAATGGAAACCGGATGCTCAATTTCGAGTCTCATAGCTCGGAATACTTATGTAAATAATGTATTTCTGTCATTATGGGTTATAGTGTGTCGATTAAAGAGGAAAATATTTTATTTAATCCATTTTAGAATAAGGCTGTAACAAAATGTGGAAAAAGTGATATATTGTCGATATACTTTCCGAATGCACTGTATATCATAGAGGTTAAATATAATACATATTATTCATATGCTCTATTTAATTATTTGATGTATCAACTACTAAATAATTTTATAAACACTTCAAATATGCCACTAAGTGCTACCAGATGTGCATGGGCTTCATTGCCTCATGTTGAAAACAGGTAAATACGGTAGCCTAAATTTCACATACAGATAATGCTTTAAATTGTCTCTAGAACATAAAAGCTCTGGACTCTACACCTGTAGCCCTTTCCACTCACAGACCTTGTCATCTCGAATACGGGTTGAAAATTGCTGATTTTATCATTGATAAGCGCCTAAATTGGAATGCAGTTGCTGTACAGTAACAAGCAAAACATGATGTCAGAGCTGACATTCTCGGCTTCACAGCGTTGTATGGGTTTTGACTGACAACCGTTATAAACTTGAGCACCGCGCAATAAAAGAAGATGCTCCCATCCCTCCTGCTAATTGGGCGACTTTTGCACATTTGTTATGTCTGAGTGAGGGAAATGCTGTAAATACAGAGGAGTCAATGTGTTCTAAAAGATGAGACATTGAGCATCAAAATTAATACCGCTCTAATTTTAAACAAGCAAACCAAACACTCGTGAGTCCAAATGTGAACTTCACATTTCCATATTTGAAAACTTATGACATTTACAGTATCAAGGTTTATGCTCGTTCTTATTATGTTACTGAACATATCCAGATTATTTTCTGATTTTGTTATTGACAAATTCTGTGAAAAGTACAGATAATGTAAAATATACATAAAATCAACAGTTTAATGTTTGGATTCAGTCTTGTTTCAGGTGAACTGTTGTGTCCTCGTCTTTGGCCTGATCATTTCCTGATAATCTCCAAAGTGTTCTCTGTCAATTGCTACTATGGTCATGCATTTGCTTTTTATAGTCCTTCTGTTAGAAACATTTCAATTTGGCCTCATCCATATAGGCCAATTTCCACGAGTGTAAGGGGTTCATGGAAATGTTTGTTTACAAAAAAGGTCACGACATGATCAGACATCATGTTGTTATGTCCATCCTGCACACACAGACGCAAACAAGCCATTTTTCCACTGCACTTGTTTGGTGTCTGAAAGCCATTAGCTTGAATTGGATATTTGCTGTCAGAGAAAACAAAAGTGCACTCTCCTTTGGTCATCAGCAGTTATCCCATATGAAAGATTCCAAATTAGAGGCTAGGATAATTTGCCCTAGTCTTTACAGAAACATACATTTCCTTAATTGCATATAATTGTGAAGTGTGTTCTTGGCATAGCTGGACGTAATTGCGGACAACCACTATAGCGTCCAATGGCTCAAAAGAAGTCCTTATCCAATCATGCACCCCGGCGCAGCAACAAACCCTCTCATCCAGGCTGTATCACATCCGGATGTGATTGGGAGTCCCATAGGGCGGCGCACAAGGTGCAAATCAATCCCAGAACAACAGCAAAGGACCTTGTGAAGATGGTGGAGGAAACAGGCACAAAAGTACCTATATCCACAGTAGAATGAGTCCTATATCGACATAACCTGAAAGGCCGCTCAGCAAGGAAGAAGCCACTGCTACATAACTGCCGTAAAAAGCCAGGGAACGGTTTGTGCACATGTGCACATGGGGACAAAGATCGTACTTTTTGGCGAAATGTCCTCTGGTCTGATGAAACAAAAATAGAACTGTTTGGCCATAATGACCATCGTTATGTTTGGAGGAAAAAGGGGGAGGCTTGCAAGCTGAAGAACACCGTGAACACCGTGAAGCATGGGGGTGGCAGCATCATGTTGTGGGGGTTCTTTGCTGCAGGAGGGACTGGTGCACTTCACAAAATAGATGGCATCATGAGGTAGGAAAATGATATGGATATATTGAAACAACATCTCAAGACATCAGTCAGTAAGTTAAAGCTTGGTCGCAAATTGGTCTTCCAAATAGACAATTACCGGAAGCATACTTCCAAAGTTGTGGCAAAATGGCTTAAGGACAACAAAGTCAAGGTATTGGAGTGGCCATCACAAAGCCCTGACCTCAATCCTATAGAGATTTTGTGGGCAGAACTGAAAAAGCGTGTGCGAGCAAGGAGGCCAACAAACCTGACTCCGTTACACCAGCTCTGTCAGGAGGAATGGGCCAACGTTCACACAACTTAATGTGGCCCAAGTTAAACAATTTAAAGGCAATGCTACCAACTACTAATTGAGTGTATGTAATCTTTTGACCCACTGGGAATGTGATGAAATAAATAAAAGCTGAAATAAATAGTTCTCTCTACTATTATTCTGACATTTCACATTGTTAAAATAAAGTGGTGATCCTAACTGACCTAAGACAGGGAATTTTTTTTACTTGGATTAAATGTCAGGAATTGTGGAAAACTGAGTTTTAAATGTATTTGGCCAAGGTATGTAAACTTCCGACTTCAACTGTATATTTCACTGGTCATCCCCAAGCCAAATCCTCCTTTGGCTGCCTTTCCTTCCAGTTCTCTGCTGCCAATGACTGGAACAAATTGCAAAAATCACTGAAGTTGTAGTCTTATATCCCCCTCCCTAACTTTAAGCATCAGCTGTCAGAGCAGGTTACCGGTCATTGCACCTGTACACAGCCCATCTGTAAATAGCCCACCCAACTATCTCATCCCCATATTGTTATTTTTTTTTGTTGCTCCTTTGCACCCCAGTATCTCTACTTGCACATTCATCTTCTGCTCATCTATCATCTATCCAGTGTTTAATTACTAAGTTGTAATTATTTCACCACTATGGCCTATTTATTGCCTTACCTCCATTTGCACACACTGTATATAGATTTTTTTATTGTGTTATTGACTGTACGTTTGTTTATCCCATGTGTAACTCTGTTGTTTGTGTCACACTGCTTTGCTTTATCTTGGCCAGGCCGCAGTTGTAAATGAGAACTTGTCCTCAACTTGCCTACCTGGTTCAATAAAGGTATAATTCAAAATAAAATTGACAGGGCCTTTCAAAAGGCCAGTGTGAAGACAGCTCCCACTGGCCAATTAGGGTAGATTTCCATCTACTGGCCCCTCACAGAAATGACTGCCCAATGGTTGCACTCCCCCTGGACAAGTCAGTGTTTATATTTTTGTTTCTGTTCTTAATTAAAATAGTATATAGTTTTCTGCGGAGTTACCACTATTATGTCTTTTTTAGATGTCTGCTTCGTCAGTAGGTGATGTAGTTCACGCTGGAGATATTAGCGTACTATTCGTAAAGCAAAACTAATGCTGGAAAACAGTAATGTGGTCAATTTGGAGTGGTATGAATTGTTCATTGGCTGGTTAAGACAGAGCAGCAGTAACACTCCTGCCTCTGCTCAGGAATACTTTGTATGAAGCTTTGAACTGACCTGACACAGACTACAAACCCATACTTTATTTACAACAGTATGGCTATAGTCACACATTAGGTGGTTCCTTATTAAATGTTATACTTTTTACGAATACATTTTTAAATGAACATTGAAGCCATTTTTTATGGAAACCCAGCATTGAGTTGAGGCCATATGTATCAAGCATCGCAGAGTTGGAGTGATGATACAGGATCAGGTGTCCATGTAATCTTATTCATTGTGATCGGCACTACTACTCTGAGACGCTTGATAAATACAGCCCCTGGTGAGCCCTCTGATGAGGACTTTTGCCCTCTGCTCTATCCCCAGTGTCTATCAGCTGGTTGTGAAAGAGGAACGCAAGCAAAAGGTGCGGCGGGCGGCCGACGTGCTGGAGTGCTTCTCCGTCCCGGTCAGCTTCAAGAATGCCTCCATCTTGGATTTGCCCCACTACTTTGCAGCGGAGCTCCCGCCTACATACCTGACTGTGGTGCAGCCTTTCAGCGTAGGTGACAACAAGACCTACAATGGCTACTGGAACCCCCCTCTCTCTCCAGCCAAAAGCTACAGCATTTACTTCCAAGCCCTGAGCAAAGCCAATGGGGTGAGTAGTCATACACTCTTTTCAAGGTCCATCACTGTTCATTGTCCCTCACTGTTGTATGATGTCTAAATGCAGATTAGGGTTGTCACGATACCATAATCATGATACTCAGAAGTATCATGACAAGCAAATAAAACATGAAACGGCGTAATTTCTTGAGGAAAACGAGTTTTGTCATTTGGGGTCCTTTTCCCATTTATAACACACCATATTTGACATAAAGCAGGTTTTTATAAGACAAAGAGTTTAATCTGCATCGTGATTTTCTTTTTGCCATGACAAATGTAGTATTGTAGTATTGTGATAATGGTATCGGTGACACCCCTAATACAGATGTTCAACCTTTTAGTATTACTCACCTCTTGTGTGCAGTGCTGAATCTTGAAAGACCACATTTTTTCATGCTATCTTGAATCATATCAATTTCAGTCTTTAAAGGTGTAATTTACTACGGGGTGCATGCACACTCTAGTTCTGTTTTTAAATACAACTAATATTATGATATTCACTGAATGTACAAAACATTTAGAACACCTTCCTAATATTGAGTTGCCCTCAGAACAGCCTCAATTCGTTGGTGCATGGACTCTACAAGGTGCTGAAAGCGTTCCACAGGGATGTTGGCCCATGTTGACTCCAATGCTTCCCACAGTTGTGTCAAGTTGGCTGGATGTCCTTTGGGTGGTGAGCCATTCTTGATGTACACAGGAAACTGTTGAGCATGAAAATCCCAGCAGTGTTGCAGTTCTTGACACCAACGGATGCGCCTGGCACCTAGTACCATACCCCGTTTAACGGCACTTAAAGTGCACTCATAAAGGGGCTGACAAAGAATAATGTTCATTATTACACTCAAACGTCTTTCACTAACTAGGTTTCCATCCAATTGGCGATTTTCATGTGAATATTCTAAAATCTGCCTCAAGAAAATATAAGTGACATCAATAAGGGATCATAGCTGTCACCTGGTCAGTCTATGTCATGGAAAGAGCATGTGTTCATAATGTTTTGTACACTCAGTATATGATCTAGTACCACAGGAGGTTTGGGGAGTATGGGCTCGTTCTATTGACTGGAGCAGAATAAGTGAAATGGTAACAAATACATCAAACACATGGTTTCCAGGTGTTTGAAGCCATTCCATTTGCTCCTTTCCGTCCATTATTACGAGCCGTCCTCCCCGCAGCAGGCTCCCGTGTCTAGTACAAACCTAACATAATACATATCTATCAGCCAAGTGAATATACAATAAAATGGCAAAAGGGATGTCAAAATCTTGACTGTTCTTCTTCGTAGACAGCATGCAAATGTATGTCTCTCAAGCTCTTCTTAATCGTAAAACAAAATTTGACTATGAAATGGATTTCAAAATAGGTTAAGACCAGAGGACTGTTAAATCATTTTCCACCTCTGCGACTTTGTTTGGCGGGGGCATCAGCTGGCATTGTAAGCAGCACCTTCCCAACGCTCAAGTTTTCCCAGAATGCAGTTTAGCTTGCCTGAGCGTTGGTCACATCGGCTTCATGATTTGATTGGATATCAGGCAATTCAATCTGTGAGTTTCAGGCTCAGTGAGAAAACACTCAGAACAACATTAGACCATGACCCAGATAAATAAATAAAAAGTAATGCATAAAATATGGATTTAGCTTGGTAGTTTAGACCTGCCATCAAAGATAAGGCATTTTTTCCACCTCTCTTGTTCAGTAATTTGTTACTCTGTCGAAACCTCTGTGACTATTTTCCATTATACTTTGCCCCATTAAATTCAGGTTAGAGAACAGATTTTTTTTTGCTTTACATCAAGCTTAACTGTCACTCCGTGGCTTCAAGGTACGGCAGCCCATCATTATTTCATTTAAGGTTTTTTCCCATTTAGCCAGTGTTACAAATGTAAATGCTCAATGTAAACATGTTGATTACTGTTGCTCACTTATACTCTCCACCTTTTAAGAGACTGCATAATGTACATACTGACAGTACTGTGCATTTCCCTTACCATCTACTACAGCTTGAAATACCAATGAGATTGAGTTGTGCATGATGGCAGCCCCAGTTTGCTCATCAAGTCTTCTTTCACGGGTGGCATCCCGTAGATGCCATTCTTTCATCCTTCCATTGTGCCAATTAGAAAGAGTACACATCAAATGAGCCAGAGCGGGCTTTTCCAAAGCTATGTGATGCCACCCAAGCTCCCCGACAAAAAATGGCAAGAAAAGACATTGCCTTGGGGAGGAGAGTCTAAGTCTGGACAGGGAAAGAGGGAAGGAGGGAGAGAGTGAGAAATGTAGTAGGAGAGAGAGAGAGAAAGAGAGTGTGAGAGACAGTGGAAGAGAGAGAGAGAGACGGGTAGAGGGACGCTCTGCCCCCCAGTACAAACGAGCTGCCAGCTGATTCCTCAGCCCATGCCGGTGCCAACTGCAGGCTCCATCTCTCCTGGCACTGCCAATTGCACTCGAAACAACCCTCCACCCTCGCCTATCAAGTCCCCCAGGCTCCTTTCTTGAGATCAGCCGCAGTGACCAGACTCTTTAACTCTGCATTGTTGGAAAAGGACCCAGAAGTAAGCGTTTCACTGTTTGTCTAGACCTGTTGTTGAATGTGACAAATAACATTTGATTTGATGCCCTACACAGCAGTGGCGAGGAGGGCGGCCATATTGACTGACTGGTCATATTTTTGGCAGTTGTATCCCCCCAGAATGTGATGTTGAGGCTTGACAACTAGGAGACAACACACCTACTCCATTTCCTGTGGTACCAACCACCAGGGAGCGAATATAAACATTTGTTTTGTGCTTTTGCCCAACATCTAGAAGTGTTGGCTTTGAAAATGCTGAGGTACAGTTAACAGCAAGCCTGGTTTATAAAAACAGATAAAGCAACATCTCACAGCACAATGCCTCTCTCCTATTACAAGTTTTGTTTTTTCCATGTATGTTTTGAGGTTGGACTTAACACGTATAGCTCGTTAGCACATTTTTATTTTGCCGTTATTTTACCAGGTAAGTTGACTGAGAACACGTTCTCATTTGCAGCAACGACCTGGGGAATAGTTACAGGGGAGAGGAGGGGGATGAATGAGCCAATTGTAAACTGGGGATTATTAGGTGACCGTGATGGTTGAGGGCCAGATTGGGAATTTAGCCAGGACACCGGGGTTAACACCCCTACTCTTACGATAAGTGCCATGGGATCTTTAATGACCTCAGAGAGTCAGGACACCCGTTTAACGTCCCNCATGGGATCTTTAATGACCTCAGAGAGTCAGGACACCCGTTTAACGTCCCATCCGAAAGACGGCACCCTACACAGAGCAGTGTCCCCAATCACTGCCCTGGGGCATTGGGATCTTTGTTTAGACCAGAGGAAAGAGTGCCTCCTACTGGCCCTCCAACACCACTTCCAGCAGCACCTGGTCTCCCATCCAGGGACTGACCAGGACCAACCCTGCTTAGCTTCAGAAGCAAGCCAGCAGTGGTATGCAGGGTGGTATGCTGCTGGCACATAGGGCACACCATGGGTGTCACCTCGTCAGTCAGTGTGTTACACCTGTGCTGGTTACCATCTCGTTAGTGGGAAGATGTTTCACCTGTGCTGGTCCAGGTGCTATTTAAGAGTGGCTGGGTCAGTGCTCCAGTGTCTTGATAGATGTGGTAGATAGATAGATAGAGGTGTTAACACCTTTAGCTCGTGCTTCCTATTTAGATTTTTTTGACAAACTTTCCTGTATCTGATTTTGTTTTGTGCCACCATTTTGTTTTGTTTCCTGTCATTAAATTTGGTGTGGGTTTTTCTTTTGTTTGCCTCTTGGGCAAATTTAGTGGGTGCTCATGGTGGGTATCTTTTAGGTTCCAATTGTTGCCGCTAGTCAACTTCATTTTTTTATTTGATTCTGTCTCTTGTTTTTGTTCAGTTGTTAAGGGACAGGGTGTAATTATCAAGTAATTTCAACACATCAATCAGTATAACAAATGTAGCTTCACTGCAAATTTTTACCATTAGTTCCTGGAAAGGCTAAATTAGGACATGTCGGACCACAATTTAGACAGACTAGTGATGTGAGCTCTCTAGGACACCGTGGATGTCTGTGTCTCCTACAGCGGTTCAACCAGCTGCACCACAGGGACTTGGTATTCAGCTCAGGCTAGTGCTCTTAGCCACAAGATGTCTTCCAACTAGAGACCTGCAACTCAACCAAGCAACATTTAAACAACCGCCTGTAAAAACGTTCCAGGATAAGACTATAAATTAACGCTACCTTTATTAACATTACTGCTTCATACCGTTGAGGCTTGCTAATTAACATCCCAGTGAAAAAGCTTTTGCAAATGGCTGCCTCCTTTCAGGTCTAGGCCATGCATAACAAGTTTTGTCAGACAAGTTAGCGATGGTGAATGCGGAATTCTCCTCTGGCTTTCACAAGTTTTTTTCGATGGTTTGCCAGGTACTTTGAAATGGAGGGCATGCTTATCAACAATGCCCTAGAACTCGGGTGACATTGGTGACGCATTTTTTGGATTGCTCAAGCTTCTGTTATTGTGTTCCTCAGCCAACTAACACTCAAGGGAGGTGGTTCATAAAAACGTTTATGAGAACTTATCAGCCACTGTAAATTAGAGGGAATAAACACAGCAAGTTGATGCCAAAATTAATGGAGAGTTATATGGAGAGTAATATTAAATCGAGAGAAAGGTGCTCCGTCTCTCTGTTAAATATTCACTTAGGGGAGTAATAAGTGACGGAAAGAAGACAAGCCTCTTTTTCTTTTAGAGAATGATAGTGTTCCCTTAACACCTTCCAACTTCACTATATAGATATTAGAGTATTGCCATGACTTTCCTTGCAATTGAAGATTGTCGATCCATATGTTCCTTATTTCCTCCGCTTCTCACTACAATCCAATCCTTAAAGAACAATTCCACCACTTTATAACCAGTTATTATGCTGTTAGTGTATATGCACTACTGTAAGATATGTTAGTCATTCTACACTTAGTCGTTTTTGTCATTTTTGAAGCATCTGCATGACCCTCGTTGACAGTATACTACAGTTCCCAGTGTGCATTTCACCTCCCAGGATGCAATGCACCGCCCAGTCTGCAGTTCGCTTAGCTGGCTAGCAAGCCCAGATGAAGCTTGTCATAAGTTATGAGTGCAGTTTACATTACTTTTGTAATCATATTATAGTGCTTGCATCAATATCATGCTGTATATATGTTAATGGCATTGTCAACAATCAAATGCATTTCACAAAAATAATTCAAATTTAGATACTAACGAATGCTAGACTTAAGTTACAGTATCTGTTGGTTAGCTACCATGCTAGCTAGCTAGCCCTAGCTACATCCGTAAAAATAATAATAATGTTTGCAACAATAACAGCCAAGTTTAAGCTTAGCGACTGTCTTAAGAATCGGGATCCCGTCAATGGGACAGTTATAAATCATGCAGCTCCTTGTGTCACGAACGTAGATTTTAGAGAAACAACAAATGTCGCTACAGATAAGTGTCTTATATCAGCTGAAAGCTTACATTCTTGTTAATATAACTGCACTGTTCAATTTACAGTAGCTATTACTGCGAAAAAAATGCCATGCTAGTGTTTGAGGAGAGCTCCTAACAACAAAACACTGTTTTCACATCGATAGGTTTGATAAATTCACCTCTGGAGGTGAAATGTGTACTTACATTCTGAAATCTTGCTCTGATTTATCATCCAAAGGGTCCCAGAGATAACATGAAGTGTCGTTTTGTTAGATAAAATCATTTTTAATATCCTAAAAAGGTCCATATAGCATGCACAATTGATTTTGTATTATCACTTGTTCAATTTGCAAAGAAAGGAATCCGTGAAAATCTAACCCTAAACATTGTTTCAACCAGTCAAATCACATTTGTATGTATTCCTCAGAGATCCTAGAACGTAACCAGACTTCACTATATCATTAGGGGTGTAGTATATCCTATAGGACACCAAATTTGTTCAGAGAGCGACGCCTTCATGGCACGATGATGACGCGGCCGGTCTTCATTTGGTATACTGTACCTTCGTCAAATAAGCACCAATCGGGGTCAATCAAAGCTAGCTAGATAGCCAATGAGCTGGGCTTTATGTGAGTATCCAGAAACTCTGTATCTGTTGCAAAATGTAGGTGTTAACCTTTTGCGACAGCATGCCTTTTCCTGTTGGACAAAAATTATACGAATATTCAGAGTTATGAAGTTATGAAAACTGGTTGTTTTGCAAATGTTTAACTTATAATATGGCTACTAATAATGGAAAAGTTAAATCAAAGTCCAAGTATACAGATTTGACGATATTCTTGCAGAAAAATGTAATATGAATGGAAATGTCTCCTTCACGATTTGCCAAATGTACCTTCACACTAAACGTCATGTAGTTCGCTCATACTTTAAGTTATCCATCTGAAACTTTGCACATACACTGCTGGCATCTTGTGGACACCATCGGAATTACGACTAGAGTGATGGCTAGAACTGGGACCTTTCTCTTGCATTTCAAAGATGGTGGTAGAAAAAAAACAGTTGGTTTTTTCTTTGTATTTTCTTCTACCAGATCTATTGTGTTATATTCTCCTACATTCAATTCACATTTCCACAAAATTCAAAGTGTTTCCTTTCAAATGGTACCAAGAATATGCATATCCTTGCTTCAGGGCCTGAGCTACAGGCAGTTAGATTTGGTATGTCATTTTAGGCGAAATTTGAAAAAAAGGGGGCTATCCCTAAGCAACCATCCACATAACATGTAGGCGTGAACCACATTTATTATGAAATGTACAGGCAAATCACTAGGGAATCCTGTCTCTCATGATTTGAAGACTTGTGTCTGTGATTCTAACATTAGAAATGCTAGCTAGCCAAGTAGCTTACCCTGCTGCATCTGAAATAAAGTGGTTTTAACATTAACAGCCAAATACAGCCTTTGCACCTGTCGAAGCAACCATCCAACAACACTGTAGGCCTATTGGAACGAATAAAAGTAAGACGTTTCTTCACTTCGAAAATGTAGGCTAATTGGAAAGGCCAAGGGAGCTGCAACTTCGTTGGTGATGGTGGTTTTGCCGAATGGAATCATGGGTGTTTGATCCTTGAACAACAGAAAAATATTGGAGTAAGCTGACTATAAATATCATTCTATAGGTTTTTGAGTGCCTATTTAAAATATTTACAGATGTTATTAGACCAAGACAACCAGAGCAACATATACAGTAGCAAAAAGTTCCAATATGATCAGAAAACTATAGATGGGTTGTATAGACAGCTGAAAATGACTGTCCATCATTTATTTTATTTGTCATCTCAGGGATCCTACTCCGGTTTTGCCCATCACTAAACAGTCAATAGATATGAAATCATAAAAGTGCACTAAAACTATGTAGGGCATCACTAAATACTTCATAGTAACAACCTAAATGTTAAAAGTGTTGGAGTTGCCCTATAAGAAGTTAATCTCCGAGTGATTCTTACACAGGCCATATCAGGATCATCTAAGAGTTGCTTTTAGAACCTAAAATCTTAGATTATTCCAAATGTCCTCTTTCTCTGTATCATCTCCCTCATCACGTTCTGGTCATAGAATATCTCAATGATATAGGCAAGCGCCACTAGTATTTCCCCCTATTTTCCAGGTTTTTCTATCAGCTCTTGGCCACTGCTCTCCCCCCTTCCTTGCCTCTCTATCTTTCTCACTTTTCTTTTATAAGCTGGCTTGATGCTGAGGTGGGGTTTCAATTCCACCCCTGTGCCCACAGGTTCCAGACCTGGCCCAGTTTGGGGATACCCACACTGGGTGTCTGATTAAGATAGAGAGGGTGTGTGTGTGCGTGTGCGTGTGTGTGCGCACGCAGAGCTGGAATATGGCGGGGGGCCTGTGGATGGATGATTTGAGGCAGAAGGGGCAGGCGATGGGTTGTTCTCCCCTGGGCTCCACGCAAGGCTGGGTTTGTGAAGGCAGACTGTGGGAGGTTACACACCAGCAAGAGATAGTAAGGAAAGAGAGAGCGATAGAGGGGGAGGAAGGAGAAAGAGATGAAGGGAAAGAGGAAGGAAAGAGAAAAATACAGGAATCATAGGGCTGCTGAGTGTGCCCTGATGCTGAATTGATGTGACTATCAGAAGTGAAATGCCATTGCGGTGGATAGGCATAAGCAATTCCTCCCAAAGTTCAATTCTCCTCCAAAGTTCAGTGTCTGGGTTATGGTATCACTGAGTGTACAAAATGTTAAGAACACCCCCCCCCCCCCCCCCCTTCCCCCCTTTGCCCCCAGAACAGCCTCAATTCGTCGGGGCATGGACTCTACAAGGTGTTGAAAGCGTTCCACAGGGATGCTGGCTCATGTTGACTCCAATGCTCCCCACAGTTGTGTCAAGATGGCTGGATGTCCTTTGGGTGGTTGACCATTCTTGATACACATGGGAAACTGTTAAGCGTGAAAAACCCAGCACCATTGCAGTTTTTGACACAAACTGGTGCGCCTGTCACCTACTACCATACCCCGTTTCAAGGCACTTAAATGTTTTGTCTTGCTCTTTCCCCCTCTGAATGGCACACATATACAATCCATGTCTAAATTGTCTCAAGGCTTAAAATTCTTCTTTAACCTGTCTCCTCCCATTTATCTACACTGATTGAAGGGAATTGAACAAGTGGCATCAATAAGGGATCATATCTTTCACCTGGATTAACCTGGTCAGTCTGTCATGAAAAGAGCAGGTGTCCTTAATGTTTTGTACGCTCAGTGTATAAATGACTGGACAATTACAATTTAGGAGAATCTCTTATATAACGGTTTAATGCGATTTATAGCAACCTATTCTTAATGTTTTCTACACTCAATGTATATGCCTGTGCTTGTGTGTGCAGTGTGGATCTTTTCGGCCTAAGCAGATGCTTTTATCTCAAGAAAGAGACATGTTAAAGGGGCACTCATAAAGGGGATGTCAAAGAAAAATGTTCATTATTACACTCAGACATCTTTCACTAGCTAGATTTCCATCCAATTGGTGACAGATTTCCATGCCAATATGAAAAAAAAATAAGTACAGTGTCATGTGATACAAGGCGTTTATGTATGTGTTATAAATTACCAAAAGGGTCTGACTTTAAATTAAGTACAGCGTCATGTGATATAGAGTCTTTATGGATATGTTATGAGTGACCGAAGGTGTCTCACTTCAAACTAAGTATTACAGGACACTACATAAAGTGTCAATAAATAGGTTACTAACGTTCTGCTGATTTATGAAAGTTCTCTCATGATCCACAGGTTACTGTAGGGTGTCAGAGGTATTTAAATGGGTTAATGGACCTGCAAAGTGTGTCAGAACCATGATTATTTGGAGTATTCCAACCTGAGACTACCGCTCCAGGTATTCCTCTTCTGTTCCAATGCTGGAGACCACAGCTTGATTACAACCTATTACAATGGTGCCAAGATCTTGTGGCTTATCTTTCAGCGTGGGAGTGGGTAAATGTGTCAAAGACCTGACTGGGCCCAGCAATATGGCTCATTTTTGTTGTCATGTTTGTGTACTGAGGAACATTTGAACTTGGTTCCAGAAGAAAGACACTTTCAATGTCTCATCAAGGTAAGTGTTTCTTGGTGTAACGTCGTCCCCAGGTTATTGCAAACACAGCACATATAAGCCTGGGATATCAACCATTCAAAGTTGGCTTTAGTGGGAGTGACCATAGAATTCTATAGGAGTGAACTTACTGAGTAAAGAATTTGTCATCGTCACTACTTAACACAGTCCAAATGATGGTCAAACCGTTAAAATTTTATTTTAAATCTAACCCTAACTAGTGATGGCCAAGTTTGATACGCTGGTCCACCAGACCTTCCACACATTTAGACGGAAGTGTTTGGTAATGAGATTAGGTGTAATGTGACGAACATGACATCACTTTAGAGCGTATTGCCATCCTTCAGCACAACATGTCACCCTTTATAAAGCACATGTTTATATCATGTTCAACATAGTGGGTTATGTCACATTTGACATTGGTGCATATGAAGGCTTTATGAAGCCTTTATAAGCCGAACTTCATTTAAAGCAGGGCCTTACTCACTATGTAGTGCGTAAAGCCTCAACAAGCCTTTGTTGCGAACAATTGTTCATAAACAGTGATGTTCTCTCCTGGTTTGTAACATACAATGCTGATTTGTAGAAACTTGTTCCAAACGTCGGATACCATTGTAACGTTCGTCGTCGGAATGAGACCAAAGCGCAGCGTGGAAAGTGTTCTTGATTTAATGTTCACAAAAACACTCAAACAAAAATGACAAAAGGAAAAAACGAAAGTGCACAGTTCTGTCAGAGAAACAACCTAAACAGAAAACACCCCCACAAAACCCAAACGGAAAATGACAACTTATATATGATATATATATGAACCACACTCGGCAAAACAACAAAGAAATAGAAAACATAGATTTTCCCACCCAAGTCACACCCTGACCTAACCAAACATAGAGAATAAATAAGGATCTCTAAGGTCAGGGCGTGACAACCATAGCAAATTTCCAGCCGTCGCGTTCTTGTTTTTTTGTCATCAAAATGGAGGTAACATATAATCTCTCTGAAATTAACACTTTCAGCTCATCAACAGACAGATCCCTCTGTCTCCTTGCTCCTTGTGCACCTCAGCCACAGTACAGTCCCTGATGTGTTGTAGCATGTCCATGTCACATAAACAACGGAAGCTGGTGAGTGCGTTGTTGATGTTGTTTTTTGCTTGAGATGTTCTGATAATCTGCCCATAGTACTGTCTATGGCTCGTTCTACCCAAACGGTGCCGTCCCTTCCTCTCTCCTGTCTCACCTTTTCATTTTGGTGGTGGCAGTGCACAGCGTTCTGGTTTTCTTGCGCTTGTGCCTCGGAGCTGTAGGTTCAGGCTGGGGCTCAGAATCAGAAGAATAATAATCAGAGATGTCATGATTCATTTATTTCCGCACCATCTGAATCATTTTCATTCAGATCTTGTAGCTGTGCTAACGCAACATGCGCATCCATTATTCTTGGTCTTGCCTGACAATCCTTGGTGTAAGGGGCTGTGTAGCCTGGCACTGTTCATTCTGTTGAGTTTCCTTTGCAGCACAGGAAAAACTAGTAAAGGAGCTGTGGAATTTTAAGTTCGGTAGTAAGGTCAGAGTGGGTCCAGTAGTGTTATTGTTATATTTGACAGTCTGACGTATCTGTCTTGTCCTGGGACACTCAGTCAGTAAGATTTTTCCCAAAGTTTGTTGACACACAGTCATAACAGTTTGACATATCAAAGCTGTCATTTGTCATGCTGTGAACTGACATGATTGATTTTTTAAGACTGCAGTATTTATTTATTTTTTATTTAACCTTTATTTAACTAGGCAAGTCAGTTAAGAACAAATTCTTATTTACAATGACGGCCTACCCCGTCCAAACTCTAACCCAGAAGACACTGGGCCAATTGTGGGACTCCCAATCACGGCGGATTGTGATACAGCCTGGAATTGAACCAGGATCTGTTATGACGCATCTAGCACTGAGATGCAGTGCCTTAGACCGCTGCTCCACTCGGTAACCCACAGTATGTCAAGTGTATGCCAGGTCAAGTAAAGTTGATTCCCATTGGCTGACCTAACCTCCATCCAGCTTCAAGTTGTGAAGATAGTGGGAGTATCACTGTACTGCACTGGTCCCAGTTATTTCATTCAGGGTTATTTTATCCAAGTGTGCATTTTTCTATGTCAAGAGAGTTAAGCCAACATGATCCTCCATGAGAAAATTTACTTGAAAACACCAGATGATTTCCAACCTCACTGGCAAACAGAGAAGTGTCACCGGTGCCTATAGCCCCATGAAGAAGGACCAGCCGCGTTCGATACACCAATTCCCCCACCGCAACAGCCTAATCAGTTTGGTTCTATGATAGATCTCCCAGGCAAGCGTGTATAAAAGAGACAAACCAGCCTTGACAGAGGAATTACATATTGACTGTCACCCCTTTCCACTATGGTTGCATTTCATTTCTCGAAGGCCCAAGGAATATCCAAGTGGCCGGGGAAAACAATGCAGGGTGCATTTACACACACTGGCTTTGCACGGACTCTGCACCGCATGAAGCCATCAGCCAGGGTTTGGCCTGATACCCAGGTTAATTTACAGTTTTTTTCTATCACCTTGGTGCAATTTTTACAAGTACGTGGTACATTTACACAACTGTAAGCACAAAAATCTAAACAGATAATCAAAATGTCACATTTTCCATTGACTGAGTACAACAAACAAATTCACTAAGTCACTTGTTCACTGCACCAAAAAACTACAATTGAAGTTGGAAGTTTACATACACCTTAGCCAAATACATTTAAACTCAGTTTTTACAATTCCTGACATTTAATAAAAAATTCCCTGTCTTATGTCAGATAGGATCACCACTTTATTTTAAGAATGTGAAATATCAGAATAATAGTAGAGAGAATTATTTATTTCAGCTTTTATTTCTTTCATCACATTCCCAGTGTGTCAGAAGTTTACATACATTCAATTAGTAGTTGGTAGCATTGCCTTTAAATTGTTTAACTTGGGTCAAACGTTTCTGGTAGCCTTTCCCAAGCTTCCCTCAATAAGTTGGGTGAATTTTGGCCCATTCCTCCTGACAGAGCTGGTGTAACTGAGTCAGGTTTGTAGGCCTTCTTGCTCGCGCACGCTTTTTCAGTTCTGCCCACAAAATCTCTATAGGATTGAGGTCAGGGCTTTGTGATGGCCACTCCAATACCTTGACTTTGTTGTCCTTAAGCCATGTTGCCACAACTTTGGAAGTATGCTTGGGGCCATTGTCCATTTGGAAGACCCATTTGCGACCAAGCGTTAACTTCCTGACTGATGTCTTGAGATGTTGCTTCAATATATCCACATCATTTTCCATCCTCATGATGCCATCTATTTTGTGAAGTACACCAGTCCCTCCTGCAGCAAAGCATCGCCACAAAATGATGCTGCCACTCCAGTGCTTCATGGTTGGGATGGTGTTCTTCAGCTTGCAAGCCTCCTCCTTTTTCCTCCAAACATAACGATGGTCATTATGGCCAAACAGTTCTATTTTTGTTTCATCAGACCAGAGGACATTTCTCCAAAAAGTAAGATCTTTGTCCTCATGTGCAGTTGCAAACCGTAGTCTGGCTTTTTTATGGCGGTTTTGTAGCAGTGGCTTCTTCCTTGCTGAGCGGCCTTTCAGGTTATGTCGATATTGGACTCGTTTTACTGTGGATATAGATACTTTTGTACCTGTTTCCTCCAGCATCTTCACAAGGTCCTTTGCTGTTGTTCAGGGATTGATTTGCACGGCTGCGTGGGCCCATGGTGTTTATACTTGCGTACTATTGTTTGTACAGATGAGCGTGGTACCTTCAGGCGTTTGTAAATTGCTCCCAAGAATGAACCAGACTTGTGGAGGTCTACAATTTTCTTTCTTAGGTTTTGGCTGATTTCTTTTGATTTTCCCATAATGTCAAGCAAAGAGGCACTGGAGGTTGAAGGTTGCTTGAAATACATCCACAGGTACACCTCCAATTGACTCTAATGATGTCAATTAGGCTATCAGAAGATTCTAAAGCCATGACATAATTTTCTGGAATTTTCCAAGCTGTTTAAAGGCACAGTCAACTTAGTGTATGTAAACTTCTGACCCACTGGAATTGTGATACAGTGAATTATAAGTGAAATAATCTGTCTGTAAACAATTGTTGGAAAAATTACTTGTGTCATCCACAAAGTAGATGTCCTAACCGACTTGCCAAAACTATAGTTTGTTAACAAGAAAATAGGGGAAAATTAAATGACTCCAACCAAAGTGTATGTAAACTTCCAACTTCAACTGTATGTATATATATATAATTGTTTTTAAAAAAGCATGACAAGAACATTGTTCGGCTGATAGTCAGTCAATCAGGCACTTGCGAGTGTTAGTTAGTGTATGCACTTGCGAGTGTTAGTGTATGTGTGTGATGTGGGGATGAATCTACTGACCCGGATGCTCTCTCACTCCTCCCAGTCTTTTGGGAGGGAGGGTGGACAATGAGCCTGTCGTAGCGGATGTAAGCAATGTCCCCACGATGTAAGCAATGTCCAATGCTCTCTAGCAGCTTTTATGGTTGAGATAAGTGCTTTCTGCCTCTGGAGCACAGCTTCCAAGTAGTCCTCATTAAGGAAGATGTTGGTTCCTCTCAAGTTCTTGGCTCTCTCTAGAACAGGCATATTGTCCTTAAACCTTAGGAACTTGACCACTATCAGCCTGGGTCTGTCACCTTAGATGGTTCCAGGTTTTTCTTACTTTCTCCTCAGAATCTGCCCAATTCTCATGTGAAGACTCTGGTATGCCATCCACAACTATGTTATTCCTCCTGGATTGTCCCTATAGATAGTTTGTTTTCCCTGCCATCTCTGACATCACAAACATTCATTAATGTTTGATGTGTCACACATTTTACATTCCAAAAGACAACCCCTTAATATAAATGCATAAAAAATGGCAAAGAGTCAAACACACCAATAGGGTATGGCTCCAGCAGATACTTTCTTAGGGCACAGACTCTGTGAGACATACGAGCTGAGACAGGATGTCAAAAGGTGCCAGAGAGGATTGTGCGTTACCACCCCCAACAGCACAGGTGGTGAAATTACATAACTAGCTAGCACTTAGCTAGTGAGGGCCAGAGCTAGTGCAGGCCAGAGCTAGTGCGGGCCAGAGCTAGTGCGGGGCAGAGCATGTTAGCTACTAGTGCTGAGTGATTAGTGCTTTTTGAGGTCGGTGCGGTTTCGGTTAGATTTATTTATTTTTTATCATGGTTTTCGATTTCTGTTTCAATTTTTTTTTTACATCAAATTCACTATGCATTATGTGTAATAACACAGAATAAAACAATTAATGAAAGTCCCATGATAGTCGTGACTTCCCGTTACTGCTTATCACTTATTAACCATCATTTATTCATATTAATTTATTCAAATATTTTTGTTGTGTATATTATATTAGTTCAGTGGTGTAAGTACTTAAGTAAAAAATATTTTAAATTACTACTTAAGAAGTTTTTGGTGTATCTGTACTTTACTATTTATATTTTTGACTACTTTTACTTCACTACATTCCTTAAGGAAAATATTGTACTTTTTACTCCATACATTTTCCTTGACACGCAAAAGTACTCGTTTCATTTTGAATGCTTAGCAGGACAGATAAATTGTACAATTCACACACTTTTCAACAGAACATCCCTGGCCATCCCTAATGCCTCTGATCTGGCGGACTCACTAAGCACGCATGCTTCGTTTGTAAATTATGTCTGAATGATGGAGTGTGCCCCTGGCTATCCGTCAATAAATAAAAAACAAGAAAATGGTGCTGTCTGGTTTGCTTAATATAAAGAATTTTAAATGATTTATTCTTTTACTTTTGATACTTAAGTATATTTTAGCAATTACATTTACTTTTAAACCCAATACTTTTAGACTTTTACTCAAGTAAATTTTTACTATGTGAATTTTACTTTTACTTGAATCATTTTCAATTAAAAGGTATCTTTACTTTTACTCAGGTATGACAATTGGGTACTTTTTCCACCACAGCATTTGTTTAATTTGATGACTTTATTTCATTCTAAGTCATCACCTCTTCTATAGCCGCTGCCTATGCTGTCTCACAAAATCACAATTATCGTAGTTCTTCAATGTAAATAAGGCATACTTTTATGACTGTTTAATACCAACTATCAATCACTTAGATCATGTATTTTCAGATAGAGATAATTTGCGAAGCAAATGCTCTCTTATCCCTCTCGATCATGCGTTCTTCTCTCTTCTCTCCCTCTCCGTGTCTGCCCCCACCAGAGAGAAAGAGGCGAAGCGAGATAAACTCAATGCGTTTATTTTTTCATATAATGTAGTGGAGAGGGTTGAGAGTTTCAAGTTCCTTGTTGTCCATATCACCAACGAACTACCATGGTACAAACACACCAAACCAGTTGTGAAGAGGGCACAACAAAACCTCTTCCCCCTCAGGAGACTGAAAAGATTTGGCATGGGTCCCCAGATCCTCAAAAAGTTCTACAGCTGCACCATCGAGAGCATCCTGACGGGTTGCATCACCGCCCGGTATGGCAACTGCTCAGCATCTGACTGTAAGGCACTAATGAGGGTAGTACGTACGGCCCAGTGCATCACTGGGGCCAGGCTTCCTGCCATCCAGGACCTATATAATAGGCAGTGTCAGAGAAAAGCCCAAAACATTGTCAAAGACTCAAGTCACCCAAGTCATAGACTGTTTTCTCTGCTACAGCACGGCATGCGGTACTGGAGCGCCAAGTCTAGGACCAAAAGGCTCCTTAACAGCTTCTACCCCCAAGCCATAAGACTGCTGAACAATTAATCAAATGGCCACCAGACGATTTACATTGACCCCCCCCCCTCATTTGCTTTGTACACTGCTGCTACTCGCTGTTTATTATCTATGCATAGTCACTTCACCCCTACCTACATGTACAAATTACCTCAACTAACTAGTACTCCCTGTATATAGCCTCATTATTGTTATTTTATTGTGTTACTTTTTATAATTTTTTACTTTAGTTTATTTGGAAAATATTTTCTTAACTCTTCTTGAACTGCACTTTTGGTTAAGGGCTTGTAAGTAAGCATTACACGGTAAGGTCTACACTTGTTGTATTCAGCGCATGTGACAAATAAAGTTGTATTTTATTTTATTTTGGACCTTTGGGACAACAACTCCCATTGTTAGGGCGGAGACATGAGCATCTTGTCATTATATACAGATCTATGCCCACACAGATCGGACAAGTATGAGCAATGGATTATGGTCTTTACTACATCGCACAGTTTGGGCTTGATCTGATTTATCTCTAGAGAACGCCCTGGGTCAGAGCTAATTAGTTCAGACCAGAATCCTGGCCCAGCGCTAGCTAGCTACTAGCTACGCCCTGGAGCAGAAATAGTGCGGACCAGAGCTAGCTAGCAGAAGAACCGGCAGCAGTGTGTCCTGTGTACAGTCAATCTACATGCACCACAACACAATGCAGAAGCGAACCCAGAGCGCAGTAGTCTGCGCATTCACACATAGGCCCAGACCGGCTACACTAACAATAAATAGTAGCTTAATTACTTGTGGTTGTGTTCATCTATCTGGGAGATATTGCATGAAATTAAGTCTGATATAGATACAAGTCAAGTTTTAACGAAAGTAACAGTAAGGTACAAAGCAACTATGGATGAAACTGTTAAGAAAGTAATAGTAATTGCCATGGTAACGGGGAAATATTATTTAGAATATAGTGTCAAGGCTCCATATGTACACTTAAACTATGGTGAAACTAATAAGACATGACCAGTAAGTTAAATAATAATTCCTTAAGTACAGTTCTTAAATAACTGGGTAACGACTGGAAAGTAATAGGAAACAACAGCGAAACAAGACAACAAGGTAACTACCCAGCTACAAGCAAAGACCCAAGAGGTACATTTTGAGGTTGGCTGACATAGTCAGCCAACATAAACTGTCTTTTTTAAGAAAGGTCCAAGAACATTCTTAATAAGTATAGACTGTGCTGCTGAGAAGAGGGGAAAAGGCCTTAAATACTTACTACATAACTTCTGCTTATTAACCTCTATTATTGATAGTGCTATCCACAGGGGGTACTTGGGAAGACTCATAAGAACATAGGACTACTGGTAAACTGCACATGAGGGGGTACTTAGGGGGTACTCCCAACAGAGCAAAATGTGATTGAGGGTACAGTAACCAAAAAAGATTGAGAACCACAACTGACCTAGTGGCTGCCATTTGGAGAGCAAATGCGCTCACTGCTTTTGGGGTCAACAGTTTTTTGAAGTGTATGAAGTACTATGACTGAAATGTCTGTATTTCTGAACCCATTCCCATTCTTCTCTTGTGCCGTCTTGTTATTTCAATCCCAAATCCACTAGAATAGGGTTAGGCAACCCTGTTCCTGGAATGCCGCAGGTATTGCAGGATTTTGTTCCAACTAGGCACCACACCTGACCAACTGAGCTAATTGATCAGATTAGTGATTGCCTAAATTCAACACAACTGGTCAGGTCATTTAAATGAAAAACATGAAGTGCCTGCGGCACTCCAGGACCAGGGTTGCCTATCCCTGCACTAGAACACGAGGATAGTGATGGAAATCACTGTGTTGGGACAATATAATTGAACAACTCTCTCTGTCTTTTCAGGAAACCAAAATCAACTGTGTGAGACTGGCTACTAAAGGTATGAGAACATTTTTTATATGTCCCATGCATAGGAAATACAATACTTCATGGATTAAAGGCCCAGTGCAGTAAAAATAAACATTTATGATGATAATGCCCTTTTAGTGTAAGAGCTGTTTGAAAAGACTTCCTGAAATTTCAGCTTGTTGTGGTGGGATGGAGTTTTGGTCTGAATGGTGACATCACCAGGCGGCAAATTGTTTAATAGACCAATAAGAAGGATAGTTCCAAACCTTTCCGCCAATAACAGCTAGTTTCAGTTTCCCCACTAAGACCACTCCCAGACAGTCCGAGCAAAATTCTTCTTTGAGAAATTGCTCTTTACTAAGAACCTATTTTTGTTTCTTTTTGACCATTTTCATTTAAAACAATCACAGTGAGGTACTTCATTTTTTACCCAGAAATGATTTAATATTGAGCTGAAAATGGCTGCATTGGACCTTTAAAAAAAATACTCATAGGTTCATATTTTGTTAAACTGTTAAATGCAATGAAATCAGAGAGATGCATATTTAACAAGTCAACTGGGCCCAATGAATGTTACTTGTATGTATTGAGAGCGCTACACCTGCATAGAAGTAGACTGTCTCTATTTTATTAAAGGTATAAGTGACCATAAGCCGCAAACTCTTGTTTGTTGAACCGGCATGGTTTTCGATCCATACAGTCCAAGATTCTGTGCAGCTTTTATTTTTCTCTCCATTCTGTTTATTTTCTCTAAACCATCTTTATAAAAGAACACATTAAGGATCAGTAGTATCAAAGGACAACCTCCATTAATGTAATTATCATTATTCTGTTTTCTTTTCTTCCCATTCCCTATTTAAGTTGCTGTTTCTCTTTTTAGACATACTGCACATACATTTTTGCACAGACAATACTCTTTTGATGTAGTTATTGATTTTCACGCTTTTTTTTTGTCTAAGTCAAATATTTCTCATCAGTGGGCTCTATTTTTTTCCGTTCTTTTCTCTCGCCATGCTCCCGTTCTGAATTGATCTCTTTACCGTGTTTGGAGTCTACACTTGTAGACACACTGATTGCATGTCTGCTTTGGAAAATACATGCTTTAAACTTTGTGGCCCTTCATCTCTTCTAGTACGAATACACAGCTTGATTATTTCAATATGATTGTATTTGATAGTTAAATACTGTATAGAATCTGTATGGAAATTTGGGGGTCATAATTGTTAACATGGAATTTGAGTTTCCTGTTTGATAAACCATGGCATTGTTGCTAATATTAAAGCTGTCCTAATATGGACATTGTAAACGTTTAGAGATCCGATTTTGGATCAAAACTCCCACAAAGTTCAAAAAAAATATATTTTTTTTTTACTCCATCTCCTTTTTTTCTTCTTTCAGTCAGAATCAAAGGTTAATATCAATGCTTTCATTCCAATGTCCCATTCACATGCACTGAGAATCAAACCTCTAAAATATTCCTCTGAAATAGATTTATAGATCCAAAGATGCTATTAGGAACACTTCTACTACTTTGCCATTTTCCGTTAATGGAAGCTATCAGGCTCTTGTTGAAATTCATATATTCAGCCATCTATATAATCATACTGCCCATAGTTTTCTTCAAAATGTTATAGCAATATCACTTGAATTTTTCCCTACTACTGTGATTAATGTTCAATTGAAACAATGAAGGCGTCTTTTTTTAGACAATTTTTCTTTGTTTCTTTCTTCTTTCATGCATGCTAACCGGGAACTTTAAACCTTGTTCTTAGTGGTAATAGGTAGGGGACAAAATACCACGCCGTACATACTTGTCATCCCCAGTGAAGGTGATTATTGCTCCATAGCCAGATTTCTTTCTTCTGTTCTTTTATATACATTACTTTGTTTGTATTTTTATTTTCTCTCTTTCCTCATCTTAATGCATTTGTTTGCATGTCTGGTCCACAAAAATGTAGCTGGCTGTCATTGATTCCATTGAGACTACTGTACCTTGGTGCCTCAAATATGTATGGTTATCGTCCCTCTTATTATTTTCATTGTTTGTTACTATTTTGACAATCCCCGAGATTTGTTTGATAGTTGTCTTGTAGTTTTGCTCATGGACTTAAGCTTTTAAACTGTATTGAATATGCCTCTGTAATCCCAATATACTGTACATTTAGTAGAAAGTGGCTTAAACACAGATCTGAAAAACATTTTGATATTTTCATCCACCATGATCTCTCTATGATTGATTGTTATTTGTCTTTTCTTAAGTGGCAAGAACATTATGATACTCGTTTATCATCCAAGTGCCCTATTCAACAATTGTTAACCGTAAAGCAAGACCGTCAACTAAGCTATTCAGTTACTATGCCACAGAGTGCAAAATGTGAACTTTATCTTCAAATGTAACTTCTTTAGGTCTGAATTACTGCAAAGAAAGCAGCCAGTATAATCCTTGCTTTTACAATAGGGATGAGTCAAGATGAGCTGTAATATGTCTCTGAGCAAAATATACAAAAACGAGACACACTATGTCAACCCACTCCCTTCCTTTCCAAGTTGAGTCTGCATTTACTCACCCAAACATCCCCCATACAACTGTCCTGCACCCTGCCTATGCTCCACACTCACTGTCTGTCGCTGGCGCGGTAACCCCTGAATGGAACGTCATACCAGTTGGAGAGGTGGCTACTCTCCTGTCTGGCTAGATAGAGACCAATGTACTGTTGTAATGTTCATACACTCCATTTTATACACATCTATGCTATAGTCCACAAGGAATCAAGTTCTAACCTTGTTCATCCATACACTGTCTGTGAATGTCGATTACCATTTAGATGTACCATACAGATTTACAAACTTACCATACAGATTGTATATAGAGTGTTTGCTGCTAGTGTCATGCAATTATGATAAGTTGCTTGCTGTGTGCACTTCAAAAGGTACAATACCTCCTNACACAGAGTACAGTCCGCCTGCTCTTGAATCAGAGGAAATGCTGTTGTCTCAGTTAGAGGTGGTGCCCATTTTATATGTGTGTTGCTCTGTGGCACTGTGTTTGGTGTTGCTTTCCTTAGCATCGTAGCTTTGCCTGGGTATATGGAGATCTTGGAGGAAAATCTGGCAGTGTATTGTGTGTGCATTGTGTATGCAGACAGCCCGACCTGGTAGACTTTGGTGTTGTCTTATGCAAATGTTGCCCTTATAACACTTTGATGAATTTCCATCTACCTCGATGTGCAGTGACAAACCGTTCAATGGCCCTGACTCAAATCGGAAAACGGTTGCTGGAAATCACTTTCTGGTGTCTGGGGAGAAGAATAGCAGGGTTAGGTGAACACGATGACTATAAAGACATTATGGCAAATGAATAGACCAATTTATGCGTAATGCAATAGTACAGAATCAGTTGAATTGATTGTTGAAGGGCATTTCTTTTGTATTTACCTTTTAGCACAATTACCCTTTATGTTGAGTTTTAGCTACAATTGGATGATATTTGCGAGCCAAAATATCATACTGAAGTGACCTTAGCAGTACAAAACCTAGCAACCTCGAGGCTCTTGGTGTAATGGGTATGATTTTGGTCTGACAGTTGTTCGAGTATTTGCGACAATATGATAGAATCTGGTCTATTTTCCACTATATGATCAGGTCTATAGCGCTGTACCAATGGGTTTGCTTAGTGAAAGATAGATAAAGAAAGATGTAGATATCATGTTTCTGGACCACCCAAACTTTTTATGTTCAAAGAAGCCTGTTTCGTAATAGTGACACTCTCTTTGTTGAGGACAAGCACTCAGTTCAGGATAAAACGTTGATCATACGTTATGGTATATATTGTAAATAAAGCAGATGAATGTATGGTATTTCCTTTTTATCCAAACAAAAAAAGAACCCAAATAATGGCTTTTAAAGCCTTTAAGTACTGCTGACCTAAACAAACATTAGTGTTGACATTTTGTTCTCAGGCCTAGTCTTGGTACCATTAGCATTGTACATTGTTTACAGTGCCGATAAATCACATTAATCTGAGCCCATCTGACCCAGCGCTGCAGTGCTCAGATTGTAATCCCATTAGAGACACTTAGCTTTGCTGCTCTAATCTCACAGGGCTGCCCCGTCTGCCAGACAATAGCTCCCATGCAGCGCTGTTTCCCGCCAAATCCCACTGCTGCCACCAGTGTCACTCATCCCAGTCTGGGGAATCAATCCATCCATATATGAATGAGATTAAGTTTTAATATCATGGGTTTTAGTCATAATTCCTTTTTTATAGTTAACTTTTACCCCAGCCCAAAGTAAAAGGCTTTACATATTTTTTTAAGCGAACAACCACGTTTGTGGGTGTGCAGGAAAGCACAGTGAGAATTTAATCAGGGGAAGATTAGGATTTTTATGATGATGGATCAAGGGTTCTGATCAGGTGTCAAATGACTCAAGTCTTGCGGGAACCCTGCACCTGAAGTTTTGATCTTAACTGTTGAAGCAGGAATTAAAAACACAGATTTGCGACATTCCTTAAAACGACAGATATCCCCATAAATGACAAGATGGGTATCAAAGAACTTCAGTGTAGATAGTGATTGGGTTGGGTTAAATGCGGAAGACACATTTAAGTTGAATGCATTGTTGTACAACTGACTAGGTATCCCCCTTTCCCTAAGTTCTACGGCTACACACAAATAGGGTCTTTATTCTATACAATTAACTGAATGGGGCATTTTACCCATTCCACATTTTTAGGTGAGGTCTATGTAATTTAAATTCAAAGTAATTAAAATTATATTTGAGTAAGATTAATAACTGTGTCAACATGGTGTTAATGGATTCAATAAATTGAAGTCGAAAACATGCCAAGGTTATATTCTTAATCTGTTGTTTCAAAGGATATTTTGAACAAAGGCATATGTAAAAGAGAGGCTAGAAATAAGACACCCAGTTTGTTTGAACATGCCTTAATTGTTTATCAAGGTTACTCATTCATTTTGGCATGTGTACATCTATCCAACGCTGTTCTGCAGTACAGTGCAATAGCTCAGGAGATCCGGCAAGAGTTCTTTCATTGGATTTGAAACAGTCACTTTTTGTTAAGTCATTGGAAGTTTGCATTCATCAAATTGTAAATGGCTTTGTTGCTATGTTTAAAAAATATATATATTTTCTACTTAAGGCTTTTTTTCTGAGCACCCTTCACAATTAAGAGCCATACTTGTATTGATCTTCAACATAGTCAAGATTAATAAGCTACATATACTAATTAGGTCTACAAACATTAATTGATGGTGTTTGGTTGGTAATAAAATATATATGAATGTGTTTCTATAACACCTCAATGCACCTCCTGAAAATAATACCTCGAGTGAAAATAGCATCTATAAGAGGTTGAACGTAGAAGCATTACGTTGTATTACTCTGTTTCCAAACAGACAGCAACACTAGGGTGCATTTCCCACAGTCTTTGTATTCCCACAGTCTTTGTATTGTTCAAAGCAAGGATTTTCAGTTGTAGTTGATAAGGTAAGAGTACTTTTGTAAGCTGTGGAAGGCGCTGGAGTCGCTAGCAGTACTATTAACTCACTCAACTTATACATTCTACTTCAGTCACAACCCATGCTTACATTTTCCTGCATGTCCTTCTTAAATCATTGTTTGTTCAACATTAGTGCACTGCATGTCTTCAGTGTGTCATTGTGGTGCAACTGCTGTGTTAGATGAAAAGCCTGTTGAAATTAACAACTCATACTTAACTCAACCACAAGTCCTTTGATGCAAGAGAAACTGACCTTACTCTAACTTGTGTATTTCCAGTCGATTATTTGCATGTTGATTTTCACCATTCATCTGTCCTGTGTGAGAAGGACCCTTACACAAGTTTACTGAATCTTTATTGAACTTTGTCTTGTTATCATTTGGAGTTTAGCAGGCAGGATATAGCCAACATGTCTGCCAATACCCTTAACAGCAACACTATATCTAATCACCTTTTACCTTTTCACTCAAATAATGTCTCCCTTTCATTACTAATAATGACCCTGACATTTCTTTGCATGACTTTGTGATATTGTGTATGTATGTATGTATGTGTCTGTGTGTGTGTGGAGGATGGTTGCTCCAGGGTAAACTCCCTCCTCCTCTCTGTGATGTGTCTGTGCCTGTTTATAGGCGCGTCCACCCAGGACTCAGACGCTGTGGAGCCCGAAAAGCAGGTGGACAGCACCGTCAAGATGGCCGGTGTCATCGCAGGAATTCTCATGTTCATCATCATTCTACTGGGAGTGGTTCTCACCTTCAAACGCAGGTAAAGAGCAGTAGAGAAACCCCTAGTGTGTCCCCGATGCAGCAAGTGTAAGCGTAAATATGTCGGACTATATTACTACAGTCGTAACACCATAGTGTGACCCAAATGTCCCATGCACAATATTACTAGATCACTGCTCAGTTGGGCTGAAATACCATTGGGACTAACTCATAAGGAGGTATGTTTTTAGTGGGGCTTACAGACATACACAGCTTTCTGTGTCTTGTTCACATGCACACTGGCTTACTTCCATCACATCTCTGTTTCCTTCCTGTCTCTTGTTTTCCTAAACCACCCTAATCACATCCCCATGCCATTTTTCTATGCTAGGACCCACAGATGTTTTTAAATAATAATAAAAAAATGGCTCACCTTACCACTCCACACATAGTTACCTCAACTTTGAAATGTCTTAATACTGTACTTCATGACCAACCATTTGCCATTGTAGGAGTAGGCTATGCTACTGAGACAAAATGACTTGCATGTCACAATCACAAATGTTCTTGGAAATAAACAGGGCAGCAATTTATAATAACTTTCATAGATAAATAAACTATTGATACATGTATTGGTAAATACTATTTGATAATTTCTTTAATCATTTATAAACATGTGTTGCATTTTTAATGGCTTCTTCATGAAAGTTATTATAAAGTGTTACCATTAAGTTGAGGGAGCACAATTACATGGATCTTTTATGCTGAGTTACATAACAACAAGCTCAAATGTTTTAATTAAACTGTTTTTATATAATATATTTAACCTTCTCTTGTTACAATGTTGTTCAAACTTAAAATCCTATTAATGACATATTCCAGAAAAAAACCTGCTGTGGTTGTCATGGTTTTATTATACAATCCTATGGCGATAAGTTACAGAAATCTGTATGTACACAAATCAATAAGAAATCCTAGACTCAACATACAGTTGCACCCATGAGCAATGAGGCTTTACAATTATTTCAAATCAGACAACCTCTGCAGAAATAAGAGGATATATCAACAACAAAGATGGCCTCCTAAGAAGGGCATATATGAATTGCAAACCAATATGTAGATGCAACTGTGGGTGTTATGGGATCATGGGTTAACTAGTATGTATACTAACTATGATAAGTCATAGTGGAAGTCAACATGGGCCAGCATCTCTGTGGAAAGTTTTCAACTCAATATTAGGAATGTGTTCCTAATATTTGGTATACTCAGTGTAGATCGAGGAGAGGGAGAAGTGCTTAGGCTACAATATCCTAAGATGCCTGGCTTTATTGGATCATCTATATTTCATTCTTGCATCATAATAGTTAACAATTGCAGCGTTTTACATGGCTTTCAGCCACTACGTTTTTTTGTGGTGAAACATGCTGGAAGCGAGTGAACACTGTCCATTTAATCTTTCAAAGCAGTGTTGCGTGTTTTAGAGCTTTTTGTACTAACATACGAATTAATTGAATGGACAGGCAAAGACTTAATGGTGACTGTTTTCCTGCACGGTAGCTTGAACCTTTAGGGCTCTTACAGCACTGTCAAATGTGCAAGTCCAAGATAAAAATCCTTAAATGAATGGTAAAGCTCCAAAAACAGTAGCATTTTGTACCTGCACTGAGAAGAGGATTATTAAGGTAGTGGGGGAGTCTATTTAAATTGTGATCAGACTAAGAAAACGACTGTTTCTAAAACAAGATGGGAGTTCTAGAAATCCACAGTAGTGTTGAGCGGGGGGGGGGTTACTAAGCTAACATATGCAATTGTTTTAAGATGGTCATACCATGGATCATTTAGCTATTTGAATTTTAGGACCTCTTTAGGTATACAAAATGTTGACCTTTTCTACTATAGCCCATAGAAACGCATTGAATAACACATTCATAAATGGCACAAAACTACCTTTATACTTCCATTCGTTTGTATGGGTTACCTTCAGACGAGTCCCGTGACATTTCTGGGGGTCGTAGAGCAAAACAGAGAACACCATGTTGAGTCTCCCCTTTCCATAGAGTGGTCATTCCATAGAGTGGTCGTTCGGACGCTACATACGTTTTTGTGAAAATACAGATTTTCGGGATGTCTCATGGTCTGGCAAACACCGCTGTAGCTCGGTCATCTCCTACTGCAGAAGGCAGATATAGGCAGATATGGTGGTTTGAGACACAGCCCATGCAAAAATACTGATATCTCAAGCTTAAACTGGCAGATTATTGTTGTATGATGTTACACGGGTGCGTCAATGGACTCTTAAGGATTAACCAACATGACATTTCTTTCCTGGTTATTAAACAACTAATTGACCAATGTCGGTTCAATTACTTGAATTCCATTGAGTTTTTTTTTGTGAGCCCAAATCACCGTTTCTCTAGCGAGAAAACAAATCATTCACGAGAGAAATCAAGCTAAGAAATATGTCGGATGATGGGCTAAAGGGAGATGTAGTTTTCATTAAGCAAATATTTAACCATTGCAGCTTTTTTCCCTGACTCCGACAGAGAAGAAAAGGGGAAACTAGAGGTTTCACTGTTGCCAAAATCTGTCCAAAAAAAGCCAAATGTGTTTCTATTGGCTTATTTTGGGCCTAAGCTTGTCACCTTCCTTCCCGCCTTTAGGACAACGACTCCCTTTGTTAGAGCGGAGACATCAGCTTCTCGTCATTATATACAGATCTCTGGACGTATACACTTTTACGCCTGCTATGTTAGGTTAGATACACACACCCTGTATGGGAGAGGAATGCACACAACACAATGAAGAGAGGAACAGAGACCCTTCATTAAACCCCCCTAGAGTTGATTGACATGGGGCTTGTGAAAGCGGAGGATCTGGACAAGAAAATCATCACAATTGTCTGTCCAACCCGAACTGTGTGAGCTATGAACTATAATACTGTATGGCACTGATATTGAAAGGGTAGACTCTCACGAACACGACAGTGTCAGTTGTTTGACTCTACAATATCCACAAGCTTTACGGCAGTCGTCTGAACTCTGTCGTGGACATTCTCATTTCGAAGAGGTCTTCTCACAAAACCAAGTGTCCAGACTGCACCATTGGACCTACAAACTGTCACCAATATCTCTCACAAACACGAACATGTCGGTTGTTCTGCTCTACGACCAGACAAGCTTCAGTGGAGTCGTCTGAAAGTAACCCAGTACCAGGCTGTAAAAATTGCAACAAGTGACCAAACATGGGTATACATTTTACAAAAATGTCTCTCAGAACCTTGTTCCTTATTATCATATTTTTGAATTATGAATTTGTAGTAAAGGCCCATTTTTTTTATACCTCAAAATCCAATGGTTAAATTATATATTTTATGACCGTCTTAAAACAATTCCATATGTTAGCTTAGTAGATATTGCGATCTAAGGACTTAGATCTACAGGGGAGTATGCCTCTTCTACTTTGAAGAACTAGTTAAATTATTTTGTCAGACAGCTCTGCAGCGTAGTTAGGCAGGCTAGCTAAATAGGATGACTAAAGACAGTACAGTATGGGGCGCACACAGATAACATTAGATGGTCTGGCTGGCTGACTGCTACTGCCTGAGCAGAGATGATGATGACTTTAAGGAATGAAACATAACAAAGTCATCCAATAAAAACTAAGTAATATACACAACTTCAATATTATATTATTTCACCGTAACCCCTTTTTTCTATTGATGTGGACTTGACAGAGACAATGGAATGTTCACCATTTGTGGCTTTGGAATTTCGCTAATCGCTCAAAACTTCTCAACGGTAATTGTAGAGAATTGTGGGAATTAAAATATTTTTCTCTTGGGGCTTAATGTGGTTTTTTTTTCTTGAAAAACATCAGACTAAATGTATTATAAAGTAGAGGTTTATTATAGTAACAAATAACAGAACATTGCAGTTTTGTGATGGTATATGCTCACATATACAGACAACCTTCATGTGCAATCAGTGGTTGAGTGCCAGACCAACACCAGCTAGGCCCAATCATTCTCTCTATTTGGACAGATGCACATGTTGACCCAGTCGGTGTGTTTGTGCGCGCGTGGAAGACCTGGTTCTCCTCCACTTGAAATCAGTGTTGACTTTTGCAGTTTAGACTGAGATGGCTAAAGTGGAGGGAGAGCACTATTTGTACAGCCACTTCATTTGACATTTAACTTAACCAATTAATATTTCAAGCCAACCCCCCCATGTTAATTATGCATGTAGTTTAGAAGATTTGTTTGCTTATGTCACCCGATAATTTGTGAGTGGCCACTTCTGATCACAATGGCTGGGCCAATAAGAGTCCCTGCCAAATTCTAACCATCTTATTATCATGCACATACCCATATACAGTTGAAGTCGGAAGTTTACATACACCTTAGCCAAATACATTTAAACTCAGTTTTTCACAATTCCTGGCATTTAATCCTCGTAAAAATTCCCTTTCTTAGGTCAGTTAGAATCACCACTTTACTATTATTCTGACATTTCACATTTCTAAAATAGAGAATGATTTATTTCAGTTTTTATTTCTTTCATCACATTCCCAGAGGGTCTGAAGTTTACATACACTCAATTAGTATTTGGTAGCATTGCCTTTAAAATGTTTAACTTGGGTCAAACGTTTCAGCTTGCCTTCCACAAGCTTCCCAAAATAAGTTGGGTGAATTTTGGCCCATTACTCTTGACAGAGCTGGTGTAACTGAGTCAGGTGTGTAGGCCTCCTTGCTCGCACACGCTTTTACAGTTCTGCCGCACAAATTTTCTATATGATTAAGGTCAGGGCTTTGTTATGGCCACTCTAATACCTTGACTTTGTTGTCCTTAAGCCATTTTGCCACAACTTTGGAAGTATGCTTGGGGTCATTGTCCATTTGGAAGACCCATTTGCGACCAAGCTTTAACTTTCTGACTGATGTCTCGAGATGTTGTTTCAATATATCCACATAATTTTCCATCCTCATGACGCCATCTATTTTGTGAAGTGCACCAGTCCCTCCTGCATCAAAGCACCCCCACAACATGATGCTGCCACCCCCGTGCTTCACGGTTGGGATGGTGTTCTTCAGCTTGCAAGCCTCCCTCTTTTTCCTCCAAGCATAACGATGGTCATTATGGCCAAACAGTTCTATTTTTGTTTCATCAGACCAGAGGACATTTCTCCAAAAAGTACGATCTTTGTCCCCATGTGCAGTTGCAAACCTTAGTCTGGCATTTTTATGGCGGTTTTGGAGCAGTGGCTTCTTCCTTGCTGAGCGGCCTAAGGACCTATATGTCGATATAGGACTCGTTTTACTGTGGATATCGATACTTTTGTACCTGTTTCCTCCAGCATCTTCACAAGGTCCTTTGCTGTTGTTCTGGGATTGATTTGCACCTTTCGCACCAAAGTATGTTAATCTCTAGGAGACAGAACGCGTCTCCTTCCTGAGCGGTATGACAGCTGCGTGGTCCCATGCTGTTTATACTTGTGTACTATTGTTTGTACAGATGAACCTTCAGGTGTTTGGAAATTGCTCCCAAGGGTGAACCAGGCTTGTGGAGGTCTACAATTTATTTTTTTAGGTCTTGGCTGATTTCTTTTGATTTTCCCATGATGTCAAGCAAAGAGGCACCGAGTTTGAATGTAGGCCTTGAAATACATCCACAGGTACACCTCCAATTGACTGAAATTATGTCAATTGGCCAATCAGAAGCTTCTGAAGCCATGACATCATTTTCTGGAATTGTCCAAGCTGTGTAAAGGCGCAGTCAACTTAGTGTATGTAAACTTCTGACCCACTGGAATTGCGATACAGTGATTTATAAGTGAAATAATCTGTCTGTGAACAATTGTTGGAAAAATTACTTGTGTCATGCACAAAGTAGATGTCCTAACCGACTTGCCAAAACTATAGTTTGTTAACAAAAAATTTGTGGAGTGGTTGAAAAACGAGTTTTAATGATTCCAACCTAAGTGTATGTAAACCTCCGACTTCAGCTGTATCAACATATAAGGGCAGGTGTAATATTCATTATTCAGCTGATTCATCCCAATGAAAGCTTTAGGGTCAATGCAATCCTTCTAATCATCTGAACTTCTCTGTATGCATTTCCAGTTGATATAGACTATTTAGCCTTTAAGTGTAATATCTATACTTCATCTTTAGACATACGTTATATGTTGGTATAACAAAACGTCTTAATAAATAATCTGTACCAGTTATTGACATGATCAAATCCACCACTGTTGTCCACTCTTTTTTCTAATACTAGTCTCACACCCTTCTCTTATCTTCTTCCTCTTTTGGCCTGCGCCCGCTAGAGAGATACACACATGGAGAACTCTGAGTGTGGGGTATTGTATGTTTATTTTTAGCTACGCATCTTGAGATTGTGCCTCACCATTTCTGTTGGGACTCATCTGTGATCAGATACGTCATTCATGTCCAACACATGCACGAAAATTCACGAGGCCATTACTTTTTTGATACTCAGACCGTCACTGTCGATTGCACCATTTTGGATTTCTAGCTTTTGTCTGCATCACTGTGATTGTACAAAATGCCACTCTCAATGTCAGTCTTATTCGTTGACTTATTATTGATATGTTTTACCTAGCCTCCTATGCATTGTCAGTTCAGTATTAGATACATTATCTGCAATGATCTATAGTGAATTTTATGTCTTGCATTATAAGTACACCTTTCAGTAAGGGTTTTCATTCATATTTTGTTGTTTTGCATTGCATAACCCCCCCTGGCGCAACAATGAACTGGCCTTGCAGCTACTATTTTTACTCTTTACCTGCACTTACCCACCAAGAGAAAGGCTTAACTCTGCTCCACTTTCTATGTCAAATTAGTAATTTTCACTAATAATGTCACAACCTATTTGGAGTGGTGCACTAATTCGGATTCATTAAGCGTTCACCACAATAGCACATTTGTTTGGTGAGTGGGTTGTATTCATTACTCTAAACTATGCCTCTCATATACACACACATTTATTCACCTACCTATAGGCATGAGTCGGTGTCTTTGTGGTTCAACCAGAAGCTTGTTATAGTGAGTCTATCCTATTATAATCTAAAGCTATGAATTGAATCATGACAAACAAGCAGATGAGCCACTTAACTTTTGGAGATATATTTGCAACGGTAGCCAAATTAGATTAAACATGCTATCAAATCAATTGACCTAGTAGTGACATAAATCATTACAACGTAGAATTGCAGGAAATTCGTTTTCAACGGTAATTATTTCAAGCTTTCGGTATTTAAAAAAATATATATATATTATTTTGCTTTTGGTGTGGTGTATTCATGCATCTCAAACTAAACTCAGCAAAAAAAAGAAATGTCCTCTCACTGTCAACTGCGTTTATTTTCAGCAGACTTAACATGTGTAAATATTTGTATGAACATAAGATTCAACAACTGAGACATAAACTGAACAAGTCCCACAGACATGTGACTAACAGAAATTGAATAATGTGTCCCTGAACAAAGGGTCAAAATCAAAAGTAACAGTCTGTATCTGGTGTGGCCACCAGCTGCATTAAGTAGTGCAGTGCATCTCTTCCTCATGGACAGCACCAGATTTGCCAGTTCTTGCTGTGAGATGTTACCCCACTTTTCCACTAAGGCACCTGCAAGTTCTCTGACATTTCTGGGGGGAATGGCCCTAGCCCTCACCCTCCGATCCAACAGGTCCCAGATGTGCTCAATGGGATTGAGATCCGGGCTCTTCGCTGGCCATGGCAGAACACTGACATTCCTGTATTGCAGGAAATCACGCACAGAACGAGCAGTATGGCTGGTGGCATCGTCATGCTGTAAGGGTCATGTCAGGATGAGCCTGCAGGAAGGGTACCACATAGGAGGGAGGAAGTCTTCCCTGTAACGCACAGCTTTGAGATTGCCTGCAATGAAAACAAGCTCAGTCCGATGATGCTTGACGCACCACCCCAGACCACAACTGACCCTCCACCTCCAAATCGATCCCGCTCCAGAGTACAGGCCTTGGTGTAACGCTCATTCCTTCGACAATAAACGCAAATCCGACCAACCGGACTGTTGTCAGTGAAGAGCACTTTTGCCAGTCTTGTCTGTCCAGCGACAGTGGGTTTTGTGCCATAGTCAACGTTGTTACCGGTGAGTCTGGTGAGGACCTGCCTTACAACAGGCCTTCAAGCCTCAGTCCAGCCTCTCTCAGCCTATTGCGGACAGTCTGAGCACTGATGGAGGGATTGTGCGTTCCTGGTGTAACTCGGGCAGTTGTGTCATCCTGTCCCGCAGGTGTGATGTTCAAGATACCGATCCTGTGCAGTGTTGTTACACGTGGATCTGCCACTGCGAGGACAATCAGCTCTCCGTCCTGTTTCCCTGTAGCGCTGTCTTCGGCGTCCCACAGTACGGACATTGCAATTTATTGCCCTGGCCACATCTGCAGTCCTCGTATCTCCTTGTAGCATGCCTAAGGCACGTTCACGCAGATGAGCAGGGACCCTGGGTATCTTTCTTTTGGTGTTATTCAGAGTCAGTAGAAAGGCCTCTTTAGTGTCCTAAGTTTTCATAACTGTGACCATCTGACTGTAAGCTGTTAGTGTCTTAACAACCGTTCCACAGGTGCATGTTCATTAATTGTTTATGGTTCATTGAACAAGCATGGGAAACAGTGTTTAAACCCTTTACAATGAAGATCTGTGAAGTTATTAGGATTTTTATGAATTCTTTGAAAGACAGGGTCCTGAAAAAGGGACATTTCTTTTTTTGCTGAGTTTATAACCTAAATGCATTATTACCTTCAACTTGGCCGAATTCCAATTGCCCACCCTGACATACTGTACCAAGCTAGAACGGGCCCTGCGTCTCAACCAATAGCCAATGTAGGCTAAATCTCCCAAGCAGGGTTACAGCAACTTCCAGATAGGGTCAGTCTCCTTGGGCTTTGCGGTGGCCACTCTGGTTTGGAGTCCTCGGCAGAACGGTGTCACCGTAACAAAGTGGTCACATATCGTTTTAGGTTCCACTGTGCAAGAGGGGGTCCATGGAGTTTCATGAACATCAAAGCAGACACACGGTGAAGTTAAATGTTTTTTCAACGTTCTGATTGGCCAAGGTGGTCAAGCCTCTGACGGGCCTCTGCTGTAGCCTATAGTTCTTCATCATTCTCGCCACCATCAGAGAGAAGACAGGGAAGAAACCACCATTTACCTTCCTCTAGGCTGCTATACATATTTATTTAGTTTGTCATTTTATTGTTTTTGATGGAATTTTAGTGGTAGTTAAATAAAATGTATTTAGAATTTTACCATTGTTTTACCAGATCAGTGTATTCTCAAATTGAAAAAAGTTAGACTGCTGCTCCTCCGAGCTCCGGCAGCACTACACCCCTTGTAATATTTCTCCATAAACAAAATGTATTTTAAAATATCCTCACCCACACCGACTCATCTCCAAAACTATCAACTTCAGCCTCGCTTTCTCAGCAGATCCCATCGCCCTACCAATACTAATTGTTTCCAATTTAAAATCCTCACATTCAATACCACTTTAGTCCAGACAATATACCTTTCAGAACATTAAGATGGTGTAACCAAATACAATTAGTAATTTATTGGTGCCCTGGTGCAAACGTAGGCTGTTAACATTACAGATGAATGCTCTGCAAGGCCATTCAGTCATGGGCTTAGGGCGATCACATTTAAAATGCCGGACAAAGTGATGATTATGCAAGACATTTGCAGAACAATTCAATTTAAGCACCCCCCCCCCCCCACACACACACACAGAAATACACACTGCACCAAACAAGCTAATAAGCATGCCTATAGGCTACTACAATGTGTTTGCCTCGCACAAAATTTGATGACAAAATCTGCTGAAATATTTGCCAGGAAACATTCTGGTTTGGTCTCAGGAAATGTAAAATAGTTAGGAAAACCATATTGAGAGACGTAGCAGCACATATTTTGAATAAGCAACTAATGCACATGAAGAAGCCTCACAGGTTGACAAATCACTTATATGGCTATTTTCAAAAAAGATTTGCTCATCATTTTTTGTAAATAGTTAACTGTCCTCCAAGTTTAGCTGAATTTGCATTCATGTCATGTGAAACTCAAACTCTGAAATGCCGACTTGCTAACCTAGGCGGAAGAGTCGGATCCCAAGTTTCCCATTTGGGAGGTACCAAGAATCAACCAATAGAAGCGCTACGCAAATCTCCGTTCATTTTAACTCGGCGCCCGAATTTCCGACATGATGTAAATCACTCATTAGACCAAAAGGATTTGACAAATGTGTTTGACCATATGACATTGGCCTAGATCTAGTCTTGCGCTGCGCAGAATATTCAGATCTCAACAAC